>NW_026886970.1:0-84406 GCF_032173495.1 Musca vetustissima
CTATATACACACACACCAACATTACATCATTCATAATAATAATTTCTTTACATACTTACCCCTCCCTATCAATTTTCACCACTCATCTTCTTGTGTTTTTTTTTCTATTTCGGTGATATGTAATTAAACTACAACAACAAGCAAAAACAATTATCTAATTTGTATGTAAACAACATCAACAACTATATATGACAGCTTTTTTTCTTCATTAAATCAAAACGTGAAACTAAAGAAAACGAAACGAAAAAATAAGGATATTTATATACTATATTTATATTTTTATATTCATGATTCATAAACTACCTAACAAAAGAAAAGAAAACAAAACAAACAAAAAACTATAATCATTATCATCAACATTATATACAAGGCATTATAACCTCTTCTACTAACAATTATATTCACAACACAACTCAGAAAACTCATTACAAAACATGTCTATCCCCGCCCCCTACCTACCTATTGAACTGAAATAAAAGAAAAAGGAAAAAGAAGAAAACTCATTTAATACTTCTTAAACACCAGAATGAGTAGATAAATAAAAAAAAACAGAAAACTTTATAAAGAAATTAACTAAAAATAATAATAAGAAACTATAAATATTTAAACGAAAAAAATTGTAAATGTGTAATATACAAAAAAACAAAAATGATTTATTTCAAAAATAATTTGAAAAAAATTAAAAAAAAAAACAACTACATCTAATAAAACACTTCCTTTAACTGACTTTTATATATATACAACAAACAAAAGTAAAATTATATATATATACTTATAAACTTGTGTAAATTTTATAGTAATAATAATGAATATAAGTGCTATATATAAACATTAATATATTGTTTATTTTTCTAAATAACAAAATTCAATTATTTGTTTTATTTTTTTGCATTTAAAATTTGTATTTTTCCATTTTCTTATTAAAAACACCATTTGTATAATTTGTTTATTTAAATTTTTTTGATTAAGTGAAATTGTTGTAAATGTTCTCGCCTATAACAAAAATTGAATTAAGATATATATTAAATAATATATAATTTCCTTGTGATTATTTTTAAGCTTTTGTCCAAATTTTAAATGTAAAACGAATGTTTGTAAATTAACGGCATTCTAGGAAGAATAAAGAAGAGAGAGAAAGTAAAAATAAAATGAAAAAAAAACTATATTAAAAAATTATAAACGTTGTTGTTTTATTGATTGTGGAATATTATGAGAAATGGGAACTAATAAAGAAGACCTGCCATTGGTCATATTTTCTTAACAACATTCTCGTAAATCTAGATGGAATACTCACACCCAATTCAACAACGTTCAGAGGCTATTATAATTACAGTGACCCCAGACCCAGACATTTAGTATTTCGACTAACTGGTGGATTGTATATTGAAATTGCTTTTATTTTTTCAATCTTCGAAATATTCACCGGAAAACCATTGGTTCTATTTTTGTACAGGAAAAAAGGTAAGTACCTGTTAGGATGTAAAGGACGGGAGAACAGAATGGCGATGTTTTTAAGCTAAGAAAACACATATTCCGCTGAGGGGACAACCCATTCTCGATTTCAAATTTTTATGAGTTTCAACCGGTTGGCAAATGGAGATGCATTACATTGAAGA
The DNA here is from genome assembly GCF_032173495.1 of Musca vetustissima. Lineage (NCBI taxonomy): Eukaryota > Metazoa > Arthropoda > Insecta > Diptera > Muscidae > Musca > Musca vetustissima. The sequence goes on from NW_026886970.1 coordinate 1,617, forward strand.
CTTATAACTTGGTATATATGTACTTGACGACATAAAGGATACGAAAATAAAAGTCTTCCTTTTCGATGGCGGGCATGATTTCCGATTCCTAAAATGCAAACGGCATTCGAAGGAGTACATGTCTGGCTCTGGTATAAACTTGGATTTTTAATATCGCACGAACATATGTGATTTTATTTTTTGGAAAACTTCCATATTTTGGAGTTAGAAAATAATAAATAATAACATTTACTACCATTACACGTGCCCAAAACCATCAAAATATCGAACTCAAAATATAGAGATCCTATAAAGACCACTATAGAGCTCCTTAGCAAATATACGTATCTCTACAGAGATCTTCACTACATATACGGACCTCTATAGAGCTCCTCAGCACCTACATAGACCCCTATAGAGCTCCTCACCACCTATACATGCCTCTATAGAGCTCCTCACCATCTATACGGCCCTCTATAGAGCTCCTCATCATATATACGGACATCTATACAGCTCCTCACCATCTATACTGAACGTCATAGAATCACTTCCTGAGTCGATTTATGCATGTCCGTCCGTCTGTTGGTGTTAATTTTTAAACAAAGTACAGGTCGCATTTATAATCCGATTTGGATGAAATTTGGCACAGCTAATTTGTTGTGGACGAACCCTATCGAAATTGGAAACCAGTGAGGGGAGCAGTATAGTCGGACGGGGCCGACCATATGATACCCTACACAACTTCCACGAAAATCTAATCTTCTATGGTTCGATATTCTGAGCTTGGGCAATATTTAGCGATATTTGTACCCCCTTGACCGACTAGACGTCTACAAATATTACTAATATTCAGTACAGCTCTTCTAATTACTTGTCCATATCCCCTTAACCGTGGGTTGTGTTCTGAAGTCCGGCTTTCAATAGTGGCCTATAAATCGACTCACAAAAAAAAACACAAAAAATTAAGTTTTCGGGTCACTTCATCCAAATATTATTACCTGATCATCACCGAAAATTATTCAAAGCAAAACTTCAAAGCAATCCGCGATATATTACCGCCCTATAGTGTGGTAATGCGTTAATAAATAATATATGAATACGTAAGGAGCTGTAAATATTTAAGTGTAACTCCCACATCCGAGTACACACGACAATGCAATTGGTATCAATGTAAAGGTGTACTATCAACTTCTCGGGTCTATGTCCTTCAGGAGTAATTATATACGCCATAGAATACAAATTTTGTCATTTTCCACACAAAAGTCTGGGTCAATTTGATCCGCTAAATATTGACTAATCTTTATCAAAATAGGCATGCTTATTCTTTGGCCCGATCCCCTTCTCCATGCAAAAATTCACGGTGTCATAATTGCGGCCTCTGGAGCGACTAGAAAAACCGACAAAAATAAAGTTTTTGGTCCATTTCATCCCCTAAATATTAACCGATATTTTCCAAAAACAATAGGGGTCTTCATTGGCCAGAACCAATCCTACATGCAAAATTTCGTGAAGTTTGGTTCATAACTGTGGCCTGTATCGTGTTTACAAAATATAATGGACAGGCGGACGGGCGGACGGACGGACACACATGTCTAGATCGACTTAGCTAGTCGAGATGTGACGATCGGTACACTTAAAGGTGGGTCTAGGACCAATATTTCGCGGCGTTACAAACTTTTGGGGCTACACAAAGCTATAATACCCTGACAACATAGTTGTGTAGGGTATAAAAATCGGTTCAGATTTGGATATAGCTCCCATATATATTTATACCCTTCACCGTACTGTGGTACAGGGTATTATTTCGTCTGATTTAATGTATATGGTGCATCAAAGTCCTAAAATTTGGTATAACGTACTGAACTAAGCCTAAAGTGATGTCTGTCAAGCTTCGTGAAAATCGGTCCATATTTAGATATAGCTCCCATACATAGTTTCTTCCGATTTCATGTAAATGGTGCACCAAAGTCCCTAAATTTGGCATAACGTACTGAATTGAGACTAGAGTGATGTCTGCCTAGTTTCGTGAAAATCGGTCAAGATTTAGATACAGCTCCCATTTGTATTTTCGTCCGATTTCATGTTGCACCAAAGTCCATATATATCTTTCGATTTGTGCGAAATTTGGGATAACGTACTGAATTGAGCTTAGAATGATGTCTGCCACGTTTCGTGAAAATCGGCCCAGATTTAGATATAGGTTCCATATATAGTTTCTTCCGATTTCATGTACATGGTGCACCAAAGTCCCTATGTATCTTTGGATTTGTACGAAATTTTGCATAACGTACTGAATTGAGCATAGAATGATGTCTGCCAAGTTTCGTGAAAATCGGTCAATAGTTAGATATAGCTCCCATATATATTTTCGTCCGATTTAATGTAAATGATGCGCCAAAGTCCACATATATCTTTCGATTTGCACGAAATTTGGCATAGCGTACTGAATTGATGCTGGAATGATGTGTGCTGAGTTTCGTGAACATCGGTTCAGATCTAGATATATATATTTTCGTCCGATTTAATTTAAAAAATGTACCAAAGTTCTTATGTTGCATAGCGTACTGAATTTAGTCCAGAATGATGTGTGCAAAAATTCGTGAAAATCGGTTGAGATTTAGATATAGCTGCCTTATATTATAGATTGATTTTAAGTAATTGACGCACCAAGGAACCAATATATGGCTGATGGGAACAAAACCTACCGAAATGAGTATAACCTAACCTGTGACAAGTTTCGTTGAAATTGGTTCATATTTGGATATAGCTGCCATATATTTTCGTCCGATTTTAAGTAATTAGATAGTAATTGATATCAAAATTTGCACAACGTAAAACATTGAGCCTAGAATAACGTAGTTACGTTTTCTAGAAGTACAGACATAGCCCAACGGATGACCTATTGATGTTTGTTTGAAGTCGATATACATACTTTTGTCCCAAACGAATGGCATGTTTATGGATAGATCTAGTCCGATTCACATTTAGAAAAATATCACAAATTTTATTTCATCCAATTTCATGTTAATAGTCCTGTTTAAAATACCCCTAGTGGTGAAGGGTATCATATAGTCGGCCCCGTCCGACTTTACTACTTTCCTTACTGGTTTTAAATAACCCCCATACAAAGGTCATGATTAATTTTTTGATTTAAAAAATTTTGAATGCACCCTACGTGTTGGAGGCTATATATGTTCGGCCCTGCCGAACCTAACTCAAGTAGGCTCGCATTGTAGAAGAACAGGTCAGTATAGGTTTCTATACCCTACACCTAACCGTGGTACAGGACATTGTCTGTAACAAAAAACAAAAGTAAACATGGGAGATCCATAGTTGTTTTTGAGTATGTACATGGATCCACTTTCCGAGTCGATTTATGCATGTCTGTCAGTCCGTTTATTTTTGTAAGCATATTGCAGGTCTAATTTATTATCCAAATTAGATGAATTTTAGCTTGTCTCATTAATTTGACCCAAGGGCGATTTCATCCGGTTTCATGTCAATGGACAGGATATTGTTCACATACAACTGAAATCATTAGAGAGAAACATTTCATTAGAGATAAGCTTTATTTATAAAGGTATTATTTTATTGTAGGTTAAAATCACAATCGGAGTATCGCCTATTGTATACACCCATATTGGTATCGACCTGTCCATTTAGTATCCTTTTCCTGTCGGCCTTTAAATGCGAAGAACGTAAACCGTATGAAAAATTTAACAAATTGCTCTAGCGAATAATTCCACGGTAATATTACAATGACTTCTTACTCGAATATTTGAATTCAACCAAGGATTGTCCCGTGAAAATTTATGAATTCAGTACAAGAAATATGCATTTATTATTTCAAATTTCTTAAAAGTATAAACAACAAAGATTTATTAGGTGCAGCATTTTATTATACATTGTTGTGTCATTGTTGGAATTTTCCAAGTCAAACGCTTGAACTACAGAGAAACAATGACAGAAAACCACTGCATGACAATTTTTATGCTTTCAAAGTTTTTGTTCCGTTCCTTTCCGTGTGTTGTTGGTGTTGTTATTGTTGGCAATAAAAATTATAACATTATGTTGCAAGTTCAGAGGTTACAAAAATCATATCGTTAAATTCTTTTAAAGATACAAACAACAAAAAAGCACCAGCAACAACAACAACAGCAACATCAGTCAAAAAAGCGACAACAATAGATGACGACAACAACAGCATGAAGAACGGTATCAATGGTATTGGCACTATGCAAACAATCGGTTATGCGATTTTTTTTTCGTTTTTGTTTCTGATCCATAGGAAACGACAACAGCCCCACCATAAACCATAGTGGAAGAACTGCTACATCAACTGCTCGAACCATAGGGAAAAAAGTGCATTTAAATTAAAAAGAGGTGTGTGCGTGGGCCTCCACTCGCTCGTTCACATTCTATCAATAAAAAGCGGCTTTACCAGCGATAAACAAAAGAACACAATTCTTTGGGTTCTATTTGGATTTTTTGTGGGATTTTGTTTTTATTTTTTGGTGGGGACACCAAAATAAAAAAAATAATTTTTTATGACTTTCAAAAGCTTTCCATTTTTATTTTGCATTTAATTCATTATTTATTTTTGTTGTTGTTGTTGGGGCCGTTTGTTTTATCTTGAATGAATAAAAAACGATAAAGACGGGACAGAAAAAAAACGGACGGAATCTGTCGTTATTGTGTAGGCTTTATAAAAACGTGACAAAAAGTTGATTTTTTCGATGCAACGCTTCTCGTTGTTGTTGTTTTTTGTTGACATGTCATTATTTTTTTCTGTTCTGTTCTGATGTTTGATGCAATGGCCATCATCGTCATCGTAAACATAAACGATATACGTACATGCACATACATACATAGCTGGGGGGAGATATTCCATCATCGCGTTTGAGTGTTCCGATGGAAAAATATTTCATAATTTTTGGGCTAGGTCAACTTTTTTTAATATAAACAAAAACAATACACAATGTGAGTTTTTTTTTTTTTTTTGAAATTCAAGGACTCAAGGACAATGAATGACTGATAGAATATCAATGGGAAAATTAATTTTAATTCATCACATAAAAACATTTATTTTAATATTTTATGTGCTATTTCACAAATAATTTAACAGGAAGAATAGAATGAGGGCCGACATTGATAACTCTTGTAAGAGGATTTTGCGTAGCAAATAAGAACTTAAAATATAAAACGACGTCCTTAGAATACCGAAAATTTGGGGAGAACCGTTATATAGAGACTACCAAGGTGGATCGACATATTCCATTTACAATGCCAAACATTCTAGGAGTTGCAGCAACATTTTAAAGGTATATGCAAGAAGTATGGCGGATGCATTAAAATTTCTCAACCAAGCTCCCGATGTTTCTGCCGGGTCAATGTAGATGTGTGTGGCCTAGCGTTGTCCTGGTGCAACACGAAACATCTCCTGTTGGTTGTTTCTGGTCAATTGCTATCTTCAAACGGGCCTGTTGTTGGCAGTAGAGTTTGGCGTTTGGTCGTATCATCCCATTCCAGTCCCACCAAAAGCAAAGCAGAAACTTCCTGCTCGTTATTCCTGGTTTGGCCACCGTTTGAGGAGCTTGACCGCTTTTTCACAACGTTTTCGCACAGGGCTATCGTGTGTGATCCATTTCCCATCTCCAGTCACCATCCCTTTAAGACATGGGTCTATCTCATTCCGTTTGGCCAAGGCTTCGCAGATGGAAATTCGATCCATCCTATTTTTTCTGTTAATTGGGGTGGCACCCAAACATCGATCTTTTTTTGAATCCAGCTTTGTGTAAATGGTTTAAAACTATTTTATTGCCGATTTTTAGCTCCTGGAAGATGTTACGACTGCTAACATGCCGGCCAACTTTCGATTTTATCGGCATTTTCGACAAAAAAAAAAAAATAAATAATAATAGAAGAAATCCATCCATCCCCAAGTTAATATAATATTTCATTATGTAGTAGTAGGTTGGTCATGCTCTGAAAAAAATGTTATAAATTACAGACATTCAGATTGGAAAATTGAAGCAGAGACTTCCGATATAGCAAATTATAGTCACATCGATAAAAAAAATTGGATGAAAACATAATTCTACCCAAAATGGTGCGGATCCTTTATGTGAACAATACATAAAAACCTTGAACAATATAAAAAATTTTCCACAAAAAAATGTGGGTTTGCCCTCTATTATCCCGGAATTCCAAATTACAGCCACTACAATGGAAAAATGCGAATAAAACCTTAAAAATTTTCAAGAATCCGTTATGTCAAATAACTAAAATATCGGTGAGAAAAAACAAGTGAAAAAGCGTTAAGTTCGGCCGGGCCGAACTTTTGATACCCTCCACCATAGATATACTGACAGGTACTAGAAATGAAAATATGGGGAACATACCAAAAAGTGACCTATACCGACATGCGGTATAGGTCACAATAATACAAATTTCAGAAATTTTTAATTGATAATTCAAATTCGAAGATGGGGAATATCGGTCCACTCTTTCTGAAACCTCACGGGACTAGGGACTAGGTCTATGCGGCTATAGTTCATTATCGAACCTTATGTTCTAATTTTTATACCCTTCACTGTGGTACAGGCTATTATGTCTTTGTGCATATGTCTGTAACAGGCAAAAGGAAACGAGATAGACACATGGTTCCTTTTGAGAATATGCATAGAACCACTTTCTGAGTCGATTTACGCATGTCCGTCTGTCCGTCCGTCCGCCTGTCCATCCATGTATTTTTGTGAACAAAGTACAGGTCGCATTTATGATCCGATTTGGATGAAATTTGACACAAGTCACTTATTCGGCCCAAGGACGAACCCTATTAAAATTGGGATAAATCGGTTCAGATTTAGATATATTTTCGTCAGATTTAAGGTAAATGGGGCACCAAAGTCCCTCTATATCTTTCGATTTGCATGAAATTTGGCACAGAGTACTTAATTAGGTCCAGAATGATGTGTGCGAAGTTTCGAGAAAATCGGTTCAGATTTAGATATAGCTCCCATATATAGTTTCGTCCGATTTAAGGTAAATAGTGCATCAAAGTCCCTATATATCATTCGATTTGCTTGAAATTTGGTGTAGTGACCTGAATTAGGTGCAGAATGATGTGTGCCAAGTTTCGAGAAAATCGGTTCAGATTTAGATATAGCTCCCATATATAGTTTCGTCCGATTTCATGTAAATGGTGCAGCAAAGTCCCAATATATCCTTCGATGTGCACGAAATTTGGCATAACGTACTGAATTGAGCCTAGAGTAATGTCTACCAAGTTTCGAGAAAATCGGCCCAGATTTAGATATAGCTTCCATATATAGTTTCGTCCGATTTCATGTAAATGGTGCACCAAAGTCCCTATATATACTTCTAGCTCACATATTTTAAGTAATTGACGCACCAAGGAACCAATAGGAACAAAACGTTCTGAAATTAGTATAACCTAACCTATGACAAGTTTGCTTGAAATCGCTTAATATTTGGATGGAGCTTCCATATATATTTTCGCATCAAACTCCTCATGTTAGTCAGATTCACATCAAATTTTGCACAACGTACAAAATTGAGCATACGTAGTTGCGTTTTCAAGAAGTACAGACATAGCCCAACGTATGACCTATTTAAATTTGTTTGAAGTCGATTTACATACTTTATCGATATATCTAGGTAGATTCACATTTAGATAAATATCACATATATTATTTCATCCAATTTCACTACTTTCCTTACTGGTTTTTTTTTTTAATTTAGTACCTTTTGATAATTTTCTGGGGTGTAGCGTTATATGGGGGCAACCTTTAAAACTGGACCAATATTTCTAATTTTTAGTAGGAAACAAAAGCATCAACATACCGAAACAGTTGGCCAATGTCGATAATTTTTGGTTGGGAGATTAGTTACCCAAAGATAATTCAAAATATTAGATTGAAGCGAATTCGGTTGAAAAACATGTCGAAAATTCTCAAAATACCATTATAAAGATACCCATAAAGAATGTGGCCCGATATCTTCCATTTTCAATACGGAAGCAAGTAAGAGTAATAACAATTTATGTGAACAATTTTAAAACTCTATCTTCAATATTGCGAGCTCTATTGTGATTTCAACAGATAGACTGGTGGACATGGCTAAAACGATATATAATTTTATTCTGATTCAGATTCAAAGACTTTGGTTAATTTTTCAAGGAGTAGCGAAGGGAATTGAAAATTTAACACTCCACTTTGTGGTAGAGGGAATAATAATTATTATTTGAAATCATGAACAGAATGGGACAAATATTCCCTTAACATCCATTCCATACTGTAGTATAGGAAAACTTTCACTTTTATGATAGTTTTCTGTCGATAATGCTGTAGAATATAATTTATATTTCTACCAAAAAAAAACTTGTCATTATAAAATCTCTCATTCTCGATTCTCATAGCTCGAAGCAATTTAACCTTGAAATTTCTCGGAATATCAAACATTTATTTCTTCTCTTTTGATTATAATAGTAAATAAATTTTATTTATTTATTCATTAAGAAAAAAACAAATTATATTTTAATTTTTATTTAATTAATAATTATACGTTAACACTGAATGAATAGCATCTTGTCCGAAGTCCCCCCCAGTGGCTATGAATTGCCTGTCAATAATATTTACCATTGAGATTTGGTATCACGCATCTAAAATTGTTTTTGGCCTATGCCATTTCAATGTTGTGTATGTGTGTTTGTTTGTTGCCACTCGCAACTGGGCGTTTGATATGTACTCGTACAAGTCGTGTATGGTTGTCTGTCTGTCGGATTTTAAGTTCAGCTGTCAAAAACATCACAAAAATTGTAATTTATACCTTCCAACTATAAACTAATAAATCAAAAAATCTCTTATTTATGTTTTTTTTTTTTTTTGTTTTATGTGTGGCTTTTGAGATTTTTTGGGAATAAGTTTTTGTGGTTTCCCTTATACGTGGAAGTGTGTTAAAATGGTCTTTAAAAATCAAATAGCTATAGATTTTGTTTTGTTGGCAAGCGTTATTATTTTGTATTCACCTATAAGCTCTAATAAAAATGTCTGATGTTAAATTAAAATTTAATAGTTGAAACTTAGTATGATGATCTGTTAAATGTTAAAGGAAATGTTCGAATTCAATTTAATATTTCTTATTTAAATAATATTTTTGTTATTGTATGATACAACTATGTTGTAAACAGATTCATGTGTCCGCTAGAGTTTGTACCAACATAAAATGAAGCATTTTGTGCACATATCGATTGACTCAATTTTTTTTTAAATATATTGAATTTGAATTCTGGGATAATCAAAATTAACGAATTTATGCATTCTACATTATAAAGTTGAATTCATAATATAAAATAATTTTAAAAACAACATACACTTTTTCTAAACTTTTTGTTTTAGGGAGTAAATCGATGTGTGGGACATCTAGGACATCCAAATATTGGTCATAAGCGAAATTTTTAGTATACTGAAATTTTAATATACTGATGCAAATCGAAAGATATTTAGGGACTTTGACGCACCATTAACCTTAAATCGGACGAAAATATACTGTACTTTGTTTACAATTCAACATCAACACACGGACGGACATGCATAAATCGACTTAGAAAGTGATTCTATGCATATTCTCAAAGGGAACCATGGGTCTATCTCGTTTGCACAGTGTACTGAATTAAGTCCAGCTTGATGTATGCGAAGTTATGTTGAAATCGGTTCAGATTTAGATATAGCTCGCATATATATTTTAGTCCGATTTTATGTAAATGGGGCACCAAATCCGCAATATTGATCCGATTAGGACAAAATGTTGCACAGACTACTGAGTTAAGTCCCGTTTAATGTGTGCTAAGTTCTGTGAAAATCGATTCTGATTTAGAAATAGCTCCCATATATAGAGTCGTCCGATTTTAACTAAATTGTACACCAAACTCGCAATTTTTGACCGGTTGCGACAAAATTTTGCACAGCGTACTGAATAAGGTCCAGTTTGATGTACATGCAGTTTTGTTGAAATCCGTTCAGATTTAGGTAGAGCTTCCATATATAGTTTCGTCCGATTTTATGTAAATGATGCACCAAAATTCCAATATTTTTCCGATTGAGACAACATTTTGCAAAACGTACTAAATTAGGTCCAGTTTGATGTACGTGAAGTTTTGATGAAATCGGTTCAGTTTTAGATATATTTCTCCCATATGTAGTTTGCAGAGCGTATTAAAATAGGCCCACATTGATGTTTATGAAGTTTTGTGAAAATCGGTGCAGATTTGGATATAGCGATTTTTTTGGTAAATGGTGCATCAAACTCCCAAGGATTGTCCGATATACGACGTTTTGTCCGATTTTTGGTAAATGGTGCACCGAGGAGCCTACGTCTGTGCCATATGCACGAGATAAAATTGTGGTCATCGCTATGTGTTGTAGCATACCAAACGGTATATGCCACTGTTGCTCAATTAGGTCCAGATTTACATATAGCTCCCCATACATATTATTTTGCTCGATTTCATACAAATGGTACACAAAAGAATTCGATTGACATACAATATTTCATAGATTTCAGAATGGATGTGCATGGGTGTTTAATTGGCCCTAGATGTGCGGAGAAAGTACAAATCAAGAATTAGTGAAAGTGTATATTAATAAAGAAAAACATTTGGGTTTGATTCCCTATGAATCTAGGAATTCCGTGTTTTTTGCGAACTCCTTCAGTCTTTTCCATTCACACCCCCTCAGATCGCTTAGTTCGTGAAGAGTGTCATTTCCCAAGAATTGTCTCCAAAGGCATGTACATGCTGGGCAATGGCAGGGTTTCACTGTATTCCCCACACGGTCTGCACTCGTTACTTCCTTCGCATCCAATCTTGAGTAGATGTGCCTTCAGGCCGAGGTGTCCCGTCAGAACACCCGTCAGTAGGCTTATGTCTTTTTTGTTTAGCGTTAGGATTTGCTTAGTTTTGTCTTCACTTGGGTCGCCCCATAAGATTTTGGTGATTTTTCCTGTCCCCTCATTATCCCAAAGGGTTTTGTGGGTCTCATGTGCCCATTCCCTTATTTCTTGGTGTGTTTCGCTAAAGGGTTTGGCGGTATACACCTCTATTGTGGGTAGTGCAATGGCACTCCTGGCTAATGGATTTGTGCAGTTTGTAATTCATCGAAATATTATCTTCCGGTCCTATAATGTATATCTAAGACGTTCTAGTCATGTCCGTCCATCCTTCTCTTGTAATCTTCTGAAGGAATTGAGATAGGGTGCTGAAATTTAGCATAGGGTTGTAATTTAAGGATATATCCCAATTTTCGGTAGTTTGTGGTTATTGAGAGACTTTTTCGGTTTTCAACCGAATTCGCTGTAATTTGGTACTTTGCGTTCTTATTGGTTACCCAGTTTCTCCACTACAAATTATAAATATCGATCCATTTGTTCTGGTAACCCCTCATATAACGTTAGCCCAAAATTTCGATATTGTGAGGTTCTTGAGTGCGCTGTAATTTGGTATTTTCTAGTCGTAGCCTATGGTGGAGGATATTCAAAATTCGGCCTGGCAGAACTTAACCCCTTTTTCACTTCTTGTTCCTAATTCATAACGAACCTCCATATGTAACTGGCTATTATGGGGTATTCTGGGTACTCAATATTTAAAGATTATTAATATTGACTCATGTTTTGGGGCAACCACTGTTCAAAGTACCCCCCCAATATTCGGTATTTTGGGGATGTTTCCTTTTCTCCTGAAATACCCGCATTTCGAAGGTTCACCTCATGCTAAAGGTATAAAGACCGACACGACTGAATAGTGCAACAAATACCCATAAATTTTCCGATTGCGGGAAAATTTTTCACAGCGTAGTTAATTGAGTCTACAATGGAATGTGTTAAATTTCAGTTAATTCTGTTCTGAATTATAGCTAAGTACCTATTTATATTTTCATCCGATGTCCACTAAATACCCAACGTTTGATCGATTGAGACAATATAACAGCGTACCGAAATAAGTGTAGACTGACGTGCCTTAGTTTATCTCAAATCGGATAAGATTAAGAGACGGCTCCCTTATATAATTTTGCTACAGACATACCTCACATATGTATATATTTCCCCCCGATTTGATCTAAATAACCAATACATGTCCATCAGGAACGAAATTGTGCACAACGTAACAATTTCAGGCTAGAATGACGTGTATTGACTTTTATTGAAATTGGGGCTAAAAATGTAACTCCTATATATTGCAACAAATAATCACTATTTGCCAGATAGAGATAACATTTGGAACAGCGCGCTGTGCTGAATCATACCAAATGTCATGTTTTCTTCAAATCGGTCCAGATTTACATGTAGCTCTCATACACAATTTTGTTCACACAAAAACTCCGAATCCAAACCGATTCTCTTGAAATCCCTTTTATGGGATGATTTAAATTAGTTCATATATATTTAGAGCACATATTTCAATTTCATGCCAATGGTCCTCCAATGCTATGTCTGTTCTGTCGACATGATATTGTGAATAGGACCCCAATTATATAGCCAATGTGGTGAAGGTAATCATATAGTCGGCCATGTCCAACTTATGCAATTTCCTTACTGTTTTATATTTCCAAATATTTGTGCCCAATAATTGATTTGTAATTATAAAGTATATCCAAATATTCTCCAACACCCTCTATAACCTCTAATTGAATACCCCAAAAATTTACCACAATTATTACCCAATATCTTATTGAAGAAAACTTCTTAACATATTTCATTGAAGTAATTTCTCAGCAACAAGAGAAAAGTTATTTTCTTTGTTTTGTTTTTGTTGTTGGTTTTTTTTCTGTTCATCCGCACCTTATTCCAAGTTTATCTAACTTCAACACTTTTGTTTTGTTTGTTTGCTTGCTGTTCGTTGTCGTTGCTATCACTACCATCGTGTAATAAGAAAAGTTTTTGACTACACGGCAATGCATTCAATGCTCTTCTGCTTGTTGTTCTTCTTCTACTGCGTATTTTCCATTATGACACATTTATATGCCCCACCTCCGTGTAACCCAATTTTTTGTCTCCCCCAAAAACCCCAGGTTCCGGGGAAATTTTCACCATTTGATTTGATGTATTGGTTGTGTGGTATTTCTTTTATGTTTTTTGTCGAGTTAGAACATGGCATCGAATCAAATCGATTTGTAACAATTTAATTTTTAATTAAAAACTTGTTACCAAATTTAAGAAGATTTCTTCGTTTTTCTTTTCTCTACCCCCTCTCTCTTTCAAATGAACTAAAGCCAATTTAGTCATTTGGCCCGAAACAGAACAAGGTCTAGAATGCAACAATAACACCAAGCACAGCGAAAAATGCATGAAGCTCCTCAATGCAATCGGGCCTTTCATTGGAAATGGTTGTTGTTTTTGTCGTTGTTGCATTGTGTGAAAGTTTTTCTTAAGGTAAATGTTTTATTTTGTAATTGTCATTGTATTACGGCTTAAGGCAATTGTCTTAACTTTGTTTTCATTTCTGTTTCTTTTTTCGATGGAATTAAGTTTTCTTTTTCGTGTGTTTGTTTTGAAGGTGGTTTAGATTAATTGTGTTTAGTTGAGTGCTACAATTAATAAGATTTAGTTAATTGTAAATGGTTTATTTTTTATGAAATAAATTTAACAAACAATTAACCCAAGGATGTAGCATTTACAATTGTATTTGGCTAATCCTGTAATATTTCCTTGAATTAACGTTAATGAGTAACACGCATAGATTTTGTGCGAAGCAAATAAATTGCTTTGAATACAACTGACCCGAAAATAATATATTTACTGCCATGAAAATATAAAAGTATTGTAACATCTTTTTTTAAAGGTCCCAGTCAGGTATATCAATTTTGGAGGGCAATTAAAATGAAATTGGACAAAATTAAATGTGTGAACTACAAACATAACTGATTTGAAACAACACACAAAAACACAAACCATTCTATGAAAAATTGCATGTCGATCAGAAAGACTTGGATTCGTTGGTATGAATTCTAGCAAAATTATGTATGGAAGATATATGTAAATCTGTGCGTATTAGAGCTATGATTTCCCGATTTCCAAAATTTATCTCGATCGGAAAAAAAAACGTTTTTTATTTTCACGAACATACACGAAACCAGTAAGGAAAGTAGTAAAGTGGGACGGGGCCGACTATATGATACCCTTCACCACTTTGGGTATATTCAACAGATGAATCTTAACAGACGTCGCATTTATAAAGGTTATTAAAACTATAAAACTTTGGGTCTTTGGCGCACATTTAACTTAAAATCTGACGAAACTATATTTAGGAACTTTATCTAAATTTGAACCAATTTCAAAAAAGCTTGCCACACTTTATATCATAATAACTTCAATAAGTTGTGCAAAATTTTGTGCCAATCGGACCCACCTGGGGAATTCGGTGCAGCATTTATATCTAAGTTCATTAGGAAAGATATATGTGGACTTTGGTGCACCATTTACATTAAATCGGACGAAAATGTATATGAGTGCTATATCTAAATCTGAACCGATTTTCACGCAACTTAACACACATCATTGTAGACTTCATTCAGTACGATATGCCAAATTTCCTTAAATCGGACGAAAATATATATGGGAGCTATATCTAAATCTAAACCGATTTTCAGGAAACATAACACACATCATTCTAAACCCAATTCATTATGCTGTGCCAAATTTCGTGCAAATCGAAAGATATATAGGGACTCTGGTGCACCATTTACCTAAAATCTGACGAAAATATATATGGGAGCTATATCTAAATCGGACCCGATTTTCACGAAGCTTATCATACATCATTCTAGACATTATTCAGTACGATATGCCAGATTTCATGCAAATCGAAAGATATTTAGGGACTTTGGTGCATCATTTTCCTAAAATCGGACGAAAATATATATGGGAGGTATATCTAACACACACCATTCTAGACTTTGTTCAGTACGCTATACCAAATTTCATGCAAATCGAAAGATATTTAGTGACTTTGGTGCATGCTTTTCCTCAAATCGAACGAAAATATATATGGGAGCTATATATAAATCTGAAACGATTTTTCCTTATTTCAATATGGTTCGTCCTTGGCCCAAACAAGTAACGTGTTCCACACATGATTTTAGACTTTATTCAGTACGATATGCCAGATTTCATGCAAATCGAGAGATATTTAGGGAATTTGGTACACCATTTTCCTTAAATCGGAAGAAAATATATATGGGAGCTATATCTAAATCCGGACCGATTTTCACGAAACTTAACACACATCATTCTAGACTTTATTCAGTACGCTATACCAAATTTCGTGCAAATCAAATCATTTTCAGGGACTTTAGTGCATCATTTGCCTAAAATCGGCTGAAACTATATATGGGAGCTGTATCTAAATCTGAACCGATTTTCACGAACCTTAGCACACATCATTCTAGAGTTAATTTAGTACGCTATTCCAAAATTCGTGCAAATCACATACTTTTCAGGGACTTTGGTGCACCATTTACATAAAATCGGCCGAAACTATATATGGGAGCTATATCTAAATCTGAACCGATTTTCACGAAACTTAGCACACATCATTCTAGACCTAATTCAGTATGCTATACCAAATTTCGTGCAAATCGAAAGATATATAGGGACTTTGGTGCACCATTTACCTAAAATCGGGCGAAACTATATATGAGAGCTATATCTAAATCTGAACGGATTTTCACAGTCATTTTAGACTTGATTCAATACACTATATAAAAATTCGTGCAAATCAAATGATTTTTAGGGACAGACGGACGAATACACATGTATAGATCGACTCAGCTAGTCCACATATGACAGTATACCAAAAGGTGAGTCTAGGACCAATAATTCGCGACGTTACACACACAGCTATATTACACTTAGTTGTTTAGGATATAAAAGGTACTGACCTTCATTGAATTTCGAAATGACACCTCTCCCTTTACCACCTACTTCATATTTGAATTTTTAAGGATTCCCACACCCACACTGACCTTTGATATTCCTTTTGTCTTTTTATGGCGACAATACTTGACTTCTCCTATCTGGACCTTCATCGCAAAATAAATCCATCGAATTTTAAACAATAACTTTGGCATACTTCAATGCTGCACCGCACGTACGTAATCATATCCGCACGTTGCAATCCATAATGTCAGAGATTCCACCTTACCCATCAAGTCTCCGCCTGGTGGAACAATTTGCTTCCATCTCTTTTTTCCTCTCTCCCTCTTTCCTGCTTAAGTTAAAGAACAAACAGTAGTTGTAAAGTTTTCTTTCTTTCGTGTTTTTTTGCTTGCGTATTTAATTTATAAAATAAGATACGCATCTATACATGTACGCGTATGTCGGAAGTTTTTTTTTTTATAATTTTGTTCTTGTTGTTGCTGTTGTAGTTCTTCTGTAATTTTGATATTCAATGCATTCGCAGCAAAGGTTTGGTATCATATACTTGAACAAGAAGAACGACAATGAGGATGATGATGATGACGACGGTGATGGTGATCATTATGATGGTGCGGTAATAATGGTGGTGGCCGTGACGTTCAGTATTGGGCCCAGCAATGACAGTAGCTAGCGGGTAATAGGGGAAGTTCGTACAATTACTCTAGACATTGTTCCGATAAAATACTATCTATTGTTTAAACTGTCTTCGCTTGTGTTCCTCTTCTTGCGTTCGGTGCGTTCAGGTCTGTCTACCATTTTGGCTGAGTGATATCTGTTGTTGTTGTCTTTGTAAGTAATTTAATTTACATTACCCCATTGATAAAGTTGCGGAGTGTGTTTTAATTCGGTGTTTGTTCATTTTATTGGTAGCAGGTCGTCGTAGTTATTGTTGTTGCTGTTGATTTTTCCATTGTTTTATTGTTGTTGTTGTTGCTGCTGTCGGTGTGCTTCCTTTTTTTGCAGTCGTAATGCAGCCAATTCATTAAATGCGTTTATTTTGTGGTTTTCCTACCATGGCAGCTTTGGGCGAAAGACAAATGCGTCAAGGAAACCTGGTGGCACCATGCCACCACACACAAATACCACACATTGTCCATTACCCTGGCCACGATAATGCCCAAAGGGGTGTGGTTTTAATTGTTTTTGTTTTTTTTTTCGAAAAGTAAACCAAAATACTACCGTATTACTTATATATACAATATGTGTGCATGGAGAAGTGCTTAAAGCCAAGAAATCATTTGCACATCAGCAAACACACACACTCGCCACTTGGCACTCGGTGGTAAAATATGGGTAGTTAATTTAAGCTGACCACAAGGTTTCCTATTTCAATCACCTCCCCTTCAGTTTACACATTTAAAGCCAAAATATTCATTCATTCAAAAGTTTTTGGTCAATCCGTTTCATTGCATTTGAAGGTAATTTTAAGGTAGAATATATGTGCCTATATGTCATGGGACTCATTAAATTGGCCTCATGCTCCTAGCATTATAAGTGCATTCTGTAGTGAGTGTCTATATGCCTGTTTGTCAATATGTATTTCTATAAGTGTATTGTATTACAATCACTATATCCGGATGAAGACCTTGCCAACCCAACCAATAGGAAATGATACTTTGTGGTAGTTGGTGTTTGTGTATTTCCTATCTCTTGAGGTTCTTGAATTAATAGCAGGATAATTTAATAATATATGTTTATGAATTTTTATAAACAAACAAACACACATAGATGTATTTAATAGTGTAGTAAGGATTATTTGTTAAATAAGTTGAATGAATTTATATATTGATCCTCCTGTCCCTCTTGTTAGGTTTATTGATGGTCGTAGGCGCCTTTCCCAACCAATATACATTGCCACTCCGGGCTCTTGAAGCCAGAATAAGGTATTTGTTCAATTTTTTACATATCTTCCAATTAAAGATACTGATATATGTTACGTATTTTAAATGTACTCCTCATTATGAAGGGAATTAGTAACGATCTTATTATTCATCAAATATCAGAGAAACCCGACTGTATTATTATAGGATATGACTAGATTATTAAATATTTGTATGTATACAAATATTTTTGGAAATGCACATTAGAAGCGTTCGGATATTTCTAAAATGTGCTAAATTTTTTATAATTGGTACTCATCGAATAAATGAAGTTAGATATTTGGAATTTTGTACGCAAATCCCCTTCGTTTTATGAGAATGAAGAGAAGATTTCGAAAGTTCGTACTAAATGTTCTCGAAAAGACTGAAGTGCAATTAAATTTAGTATCAGGACAGTGTACTACTAGAGCTGGAAACAATAAAATTGGTATGAACATCGCTGGTGTTATAGTAAGGCTGTGGAGTTATAGTAAGGATGTGGTTTTCGAAATTTTTACTATATCCACAAAATTGTTTTAAATTCAAAATCGTACTAAAATACGTACTATTTTTACACCCTTCACCACACTGTTGTACAGGGTATTATGTCTTTGTGCATATGTTTGTAACAGGCAAAAGGAATCGAGATAGACCCATGGTTCCTTTTGAGAATATGCATAGAATCATTTTCTGAGTTGATTTATGCATGTCCGTCCGTCCGTCCGTCTGTTGATGTTAAATTGTAAACAAAGTACAGTTCGCATTTATAATCCGATTTAGATGAAATTTGGCATAGGTCACTTATTTGGCCCAAGGACGAACCCTATTTAAATTGGGAAAAAATTGTTGAGATTTAGATATAGCTCCCATATATATATATATATATATATATATATTTTTTCGTCCGATTTAAGGTAAATGGTGTACCAAAGTCCTTATATATCTTTTGATTTGCACGAAATTTAGCGAAGCGTAAAATCGGTTCAGATTTCGATATAGCTCTCATATATATTTTCGTCCGATTTTAGGTAAATGGTGCACCAAATTGTGTACCAAAGTCCTTATATATCCTTCGATTTGCACGAAATTTGGTACAGCGTAATGAATGAACTCTAAAATTATGTGTGTCAAGTTTCCTAAAAATCGGTTCAGATTTGGATATAGCTCCCATATATATTTTCGTCCGGTTAAGGTAAATGGTGTACCAAAGTCCCTATATATCTTTCGATTTGCACGAAATTTTGCATGGGGTACTGAATTAAGGCTAGAATGATGTGTGTTAAATTTCGTTTGCCAAATTTTGTAGTAATCGGTTACGATTTATATATAGCTCCCATATATAGTTTCGTCAGATTTTAGTTAAATGGTACACAAAAGACCCAACGTTAGGCCGATTGACACAAAATTTTGCACAACATACAGAAGTTAATATAACCTGAAGTTGGTACAACCTAACCTGTGACAAGTTTCGATGAAATTGGTTTAGATTTCGATATATATTTTCGTCCGATTTTGTGTAAATGGTGCACCAAATTCCATATGTTTATCAAATATTTATCCGAATAATCAACGGGTGTCCGATTTATATGTGTTTTAAATTGATTTTCATAATTTTGTCCCATTGTTAGAAGCAACTCTATATCTGAGCACGTGAAAAATTTAGTATAGATCTTTCAAAAGTGTGACGTCTGTTAGGATACATCTGTTGAACATACCCAAAGTGGTGAAGGGTATCATATACTTTCCTTACTGGTATTAGTGATACATAATCATGGACGCTGCAAGTTTGTGTGAGCTTTATAAAATGTGACTATTGAAGAAATGTGTACTATTAGTATACGAATTTAACTAACTAGTACTAAATCATTGGCTTGAGGTGTGTAAGTTCACGACAAAGGTGTGTTATTTCTTAAAATAGGCACTTGCTTTCATAGGGACTTTCTATAAATGAGGAACCATATTAATAGAAATTACTACATAAAGATAATTTCGCCCTACAAGAACCCGGAATGCCAGAATGCCGAGTCTTTAGTGGAGAAATTCGATAAAAACTTCCAAATACGAAAATGGGACTAGGAATTTTGTGAGGCTATGCCTAAACTTGGACCTACATAGAATATATTTATAGTCACATCATTGGTAAAATGAGTCTATAAGTTTTAAACAATGAGCGGGACATTTTGTAAAGATTTTTAAACCCTATATAACTATGATGTCATGGTAAAATAGTCTTGTGCAGCCCCAAGGGTTTCTAACGCAGCGAAATATTGATCTTAGGCCCACATTTAAGTATACGGATCGTCATATATCGACTAGCTGAGTCCATCTAAACATATGTGTCCGTTCGTCCATTGTAATTTGTAAATACGATACAAGCCACAGTTATTGACCAATCGTGACGAATTTTTGCATGTAGCATGTGATTTTGCCAAAGAAGACCCCCATATTTAGGTGATGAAATGGACCAAAAACTTTATTTTTGTCTGTTTTTCTGGTCGCTCTAGAGGCTAAACTTAGCTCCCGTTTATATGTATATATATTCTTCCGATTTTGTATAAATGGTCCACTTAACTCCCATAGTTTATCCGATTTGGACGAAATTTGAAATTCGATTTCATTTAGATATAGCTCCCAATTTTACACACACGTCCGGTTTTTTGTAAATGGTGCATCAAATTCCCAATATTTCTCCAATTGAAAGATAATTTTACACAACGTACTGAAATAGGTAGAATTTGATGTATGTTAAGTTTTATTTAAATTGGTTCAGATTTAAATGTAGCTGCCATATATAGTTACGTCCTATTTTATGTAAATGGTGTATCAAACTCCCAGGTTTTGGTGTCTGCGAAGTTTTGTTTTGAAATCGGTTTAGATTTATATATAGCTCCCATATATATTTCCGTCAGATTTTAGGTAAATGGTGCACCATAATCTTAAGGTTTGTCCGATTGATGTCTGTTAAATTTTATTGAAATCGGTTCAGATTTAGATATAGCTCCCAAGTATAATCCTGATTTATGTAGATTATACGAAATTTTGCATGACATATTTTAGCGTAGGTAATTAAGTCTACAATGAAGTGTATTAAGTTTCGTTTAATTTGGTTCAGATTTAAACGTAGCTCCTATATATTTCCGTCCGATTTCTTGAGATTGTGCCCTATGTATCCAACGTTTGTGCGATTCTGAGAATTTTACATAGACTTGAGAATAATATGTGTTGATTTAAATTGCGTTAAATATCTATATTGATTACCTATTTAATATCGGTTGATTCCATGTCTATAGTCCTCCAAAGATTCTATATCTGTTCTATCGACATGGTATTACCCAAAGTGGCAACCTTTACCACTCAACCTTACCTTACTCGGTCGGCCTCAATCAAAGAAAGGATCCTGTATATATGTTTATCAGATTTGGTGTAAAAGGTGCACCAATGACCATTAGGTTGCTCGATAGATACGGCATTTTGCACAGCGTACCAGACGGGTATTGGATTATGTTGAACTCTGATAAGATTTAGATGAAGCACGCATTATAGTTTAGCCCGATTTCATTTGTGAATCGTGCTTCGGTATATATATTATTATCGGTTACAATAAGAATCGAAGAAATCTCTCTTGTATCTAGTCAAAATAGTAGCCATCAAGTATTTAAATTATGTTTTTAATATAAATCAATTTTGAGGATTATGTGACCTAACGTACAAATAAAAATGCAGGTCTCTTTTATATTAAAGGATTGCAATTTCAAAACTTTTAGTTCGAATCTTTCGTATCTTATAAATGTATGCTTTATAAATGTATGCTTTGTATAGTGACTCTATAACCAATTGTTCCGATCATCACTCAATAATTGAGCAAATATATAGAACCCACTGTTCCGATCATCACTCAATAATGGTCCAAATATTGCAAATATATTTCTTTCACATGGATATTACCTCCCCAATAAAGTCTATATTTGATAAGAATTTGATATAGGGAAAAGCGTGATGATTTTTCAATGAAAAAATGTAAGGTTCGTGAAGAAAAAGTTATTAAAGTTTAATTTTGATACGACATGTCATTGGCTGAAATGAGAAATATTTTTGTAAAACATGTCATCCTTCTATCTCGTGTCTGTGTGTCGTTTTCAAAAATGTCGCTAATAAGTTTTAAATAAATTCAAACACAAGCAATCAGTACTCGGTGTTTTCATCGATCATTGCTTAGAAAACCTTATATATACGGAACCTATAATTTTCGAAAAAAATGAACGAACTGTCGGATTTGCCTGAATGCTAGAGACATTGATAAAATTAATATTATTATATTGTACCCAAATTTTTGAACCGGATATTCAGATAATAAACCCGAATTTTGTACAGGGTTTAATCAACCTATATGCATATCGTATGTGCACTTTGTACTCATTATATTTGTAATATCTTTGAAGCTGCATAAAAATTTTAAAAAATAGGAATTCTCTGTCATCTATTAAAGAGAAATAATTCGTCCTGTCTATATAAAATCTCCGTTCAAATCAATACACGGAGTAATGCACTAATGTCTACAGAGTGACCTAATTTAGAATTGATCGGAAATGTGGTAGACATTACTTGTAATCCTCTGAAAAGGCATTGAACTCTCAATACTACTCTGCTACTTAACCAATACCTTAATACAGATGGAATTAGACCTGTAGGTATTGTTGGAAAGTGCTTTTATTTTTTTTAATTCTCTACTAACAAAAAACAAGGAAGAGAAACAAATACAACATACAATTTGTATATAACCCCATTTTGACTTATAGTTTGGTAGTTTTTTTATGGCGTTGTGGAGAACTCTTTAAAAACACAAAACAACAACAGAAAGTTGTGCGCATTTTTTACTTCTATTTTGAAATTGCAACAGAGCACACAGACATGAACACACCTAGAAACCAGCAGACAAAAAAGACATACAAACAAACACAAAATAAAACAAACCAGGAAAATAGCAGCAGCAACAACAACAACTCATTTGTGGTCTATCCATCTTCTATGTGGCATTTTTACAGTCCTGCATTCATCTTCTATCCCTGGCATTTGTAAGGAATACTTATTGTCTCGCTGGTGTATATTGTTCGTATGTGTGTGTGTGTGTGTGTGCGGTTGTGTGTTTGTGTTTCGGTTTGCTGCATTTCACTTTTCCATTGTTGCTACTGTTAATGTTGTCGTCGACGACGACGTCATCATAGTCTTTACTCTTGTTGTTGTTGTTGGTTTATGCATTATCCTTTTATGTCCTTTTATGAGCTGTTATGTTTATGTTACGTATGCCAGCGAGCGAGCCAGCCATGAAGAGTGTTTGTGTGTGTATGAGTGAATGGATGAGTGTTAGTATGAATAAGTCTGTGTATGTGGTTAAGCATACATTTGCTGCTCATACATTGTTATTGTTTTTGTTTATAACTTTAAATGTGGTGTATTGTGTTAATTATTTGTTTTGGTTTACATTTTTTACTATTACCGGATTCTTATCCCTTGTCTGCCAACCCCACCTCTCTCGCATACAGTGTCACCAGAATTTTATGGTGTTGTTGTTGTTCGGGTTTTTTGTTATTTTAGAGTTCTATGCTCTTTGGTATTTCATGCCAGAGAGACTTTGTCCGTCAACGCCATTATTGTTAGTTTTGTAACTGTTGTTAGTGTTGTTGTTTTTTGCTGCTACTGTTGTTTTTATTACCCCACTCCAGGCCAAAGTGTTCGAGTTTCATTAGAGGAGTTTCTTTTCGCTATGGCCAGGACCTTTTGTTTTTTGTTGTCATCGTTGTTTTTGCTTAAAAGGGGGAGGGAGTTGGTCGTCATCGTCGTTTTTTAATGGTGCGTGGTAAGCGTGAATGTATGCGTTATGGTGACCGAATATTATACCACCGTTATTGTTGTTGTTGTTGCTGCTGCTGTTACTTTTAGGCTGTGGTTTTTTATTACACTTTGCTTAGATTTTTTAATTGTTTCTTGGCTTATTTTTGTGTGTATGTGTGTGCTGTTACTCTGCTTCTCTGCATTTCCTTGCCCGATGATGGGCTTTTTCGTTCGTTCGTTCCCATTGAACAGACGCATTGATGTAGAAAAAAGAGTGTCAAAAGTGGAATGTTTTAAAAAAATACACCAACTCATAGTGAATATTGTTTTTGTTTTTATTTTTTCTTGTTGTTATTATTTCAAGAAAGGCGTTAAATGTTGTTTTTTTCTCCAATTGTTGTTTTCATTCATTTGTGAAAATAATCCATTTCGAAAAGATGAAAGGGGCCATTCGCTTGGAGCGTGTGTCAAGCATTGGTAAAGTGTGGGAAAGTAGTAATACTTTTTACAGTCATTAGAAGTAATATTCAGATCAATAAATATTCTTTTGTTTGTGTGTGTGGTTTTTGTGGAACCTTTTGAGGTTCTGCTGTTTTTTTTTTCTGTGTGAAAACAAACGTATAGAAATATGGATGGATTTATCACGTAGAATTTCAATATATAATAGTTTCAATGATTGAAGCAAGTTATCCGTTTGTAAACTTAGCATGAGGTCGGATTAATGTTCGTATAGGGAAGGATATTTTATATCCTGACACTGCAGGATATAAAATAACTACACCAGATATTGTGATAGAATATAATATAGTAAAAAATCTAGGTTGGCCCATAGAAATCAGGATTTTGAATACATTGATACCTAGGTTTAGTGTAGCACCATTTGTATGAAATAATTAAAGGGCCAAGTATACGACACATATTCAAAAATTGATAAATAATATTAAATTTAAACAATAAAAACAATTAATTAAATAAACTTCTTTTAATTATCGGAAAATCCCTGAATATATTATAAATAAAAATAACAATATACAACAAAATTTTTGGGAATGAAAGCCATTGACCCACGTTTTTGAGATAAATTCGCCTTAGGTCGTGTTTTTGAGTTATGGCGCGATTATTTTTTTGTTTTTGGTTAGTATTAAGGTAACGAGAAAATGAAATCAAATGAGAAATATCTTTGTAAAACGCGATCTGCCTACATCTGAAGTTAAACGTAGTTAACAGATTTTTATGCAATTGGGGATCCATATAAAAATCCAAGTCTGGACGTTATATGTTTTATCTTTTTCCGTTCATCAGACTGAAAGGAGTCTTTCATAGAGTTGAAGCAAGAAGTATTTCATAGGGGAACAGAAGCATGGAGTCTTTCTTAGACGACAAGCTTTCATAGACAAGTTTCAGAGAGGCTTTCATAGACTAGCTTAAGCAGGGAGTCTTTCATAGACGAGTTGAAGCAGGGAGTCTTTCATAGACGAGCTGAAGCAGGGAGTCTTTCATAGACGAGCTGAAACAGGGAGTCTTTCATAGACGAGCTGAAGCAGGGAGTCTTTCATAGACGAGCTGAAGCAGGGAGTCTTTCATAGACGAGCTGAAGCAGGGAGTCTTTCATAGACGAGCTGAAGCAGGGAGTCTTTCATAGAGGAGCTGAAGCAGGGAGTCTTTCATTGACGTACTGTGGACTCTTTTAAAGACGAGCTGAAATAGGAAGTCTTTCATAGGCTAGCTGAAGCAGGGAGTCTTTCTTAGATGAACTGAAGAGAGTATTTGATAGGCGAACTTATGAGAGTATTAGATAGGCAAGCTGAAGTAGAATGTCTTTCATAGATGAGCTGAATCTGTGAGTCTTTCATAGACGATCTGAAGCATGGAGTCTTTCATAGACGACCTAAAGCAGGGAGTTTTTCATAGACGAACTTGTGCCCTGTGGATTCTTTAATAGACGAGCTGAAATAGGGAGTATTGAAGAAAGTCTTTTATAAAGAAACAGAAGGGAGTCTTTTATATGCGAGCTGAAGCAGGGAATCTTCCATAGACAGTTTTAAGAGAGGTTTTCATATATGAGCTGAAGGGAGTTCATAATAGACGTCCGTCCGTCTGTTGGTGTTAAATTGTAAACAAAGTAAAGGTCGCATTTATAATCCGAATTGGATGAAATTTGGCACAGCCCATTTATTTGACCCAAGGACGAACCCTATTCAAATTGGAAAAAAATTGGTTCAGATTTAGATATAGCTCCCATATATAGTCTAGTCCGATTTAATGTAAATAGTGTACCAAAATCCCTATATATCTTTCGATTTGCACGAAATTTGGTATAGCCTACTGAATTAAGTCTAGAATGATGTGTGCTAAGTTTTGTGAAAATCGGTTCAGATTTAGATATAGCTCCCATATAAAGTTTCGACCGATTTTAGGTAAATGGTGCACAAAAGTCCCTGAAAAGCGTTTGGTTTGCACGAATTTTGGCATAGCGTATTGAATTAAGTCTAGAATGACGTGTGGTAAGTTTCGTGAAATCGGTTCAGATTTAAATATAGCTCCCATATATAGTCTCGTCCGATTTAATGTAAATGGTGTACCAAAGTCCCTATATATCTTTCGATTTGCACGAAATTTGGTATAGCATACTGAATTAGGTCTCGAATGATGTGTGCTAAGTTTCGTGAAAATCGGCTCAGATTTAGATATAGCTTTCATTTATAGTTTCGCCCGATTTTATGTAAATGGTGCATCAAAGTCCCTGAAAATCATTTGATTTTTCTTAGACGAATTGAAGGAAGATTTTCATATATGAGGAAGTTATTCACAGATGATCTGAAGGAAATTCTTCATAGACGAGCTGATAATAGTTCTACATAGACGGACCTAACTGGTATTTATATACAAGCTATGGGCAGGAATAAATTTTTGGGTAAATTCCCATAATCCCCTAAGCACCGAATAATATGCGGTATCGTTATTTTGATAATTCGGTTGAAGAACGTGCTCCCACTGCTGAAAATACAGGCATTTGGAATCAAAATTAATACATATTGGATAGAAGATTTTCTACGCAATTTGACTTCAAAATACCAATTTACAGTAAATTCGATGAATAAACTCCTTAAAACACATGTGGTTTATAAATCGTAGTTTGGAGTATATTCTTCGGACTTGAGAAAGTGACCAACTTAAACCCACTTCGGAAGGAAAATACCACTAAAACCTTATATCAGAAATGAAATGGTAGCTTTTATACACTCCTGGGAAGGCACTGGAAAGGGGATATATTGTTTCAACTTTCAATATTTTACAGGGTTTAGCCATATTTCTTGTTGTAATTTTGGAGCCTGATGTAGAAACCATCTATGTAGAAAACCAGTAAGGAAAGTAGTAAAGTCGGACTGGGCCGACTATATGATACTCTTCACCACTTGGGGTATATTCTACATATATATCCAAATCATTTTATGGAAATGTTTCTTCCAGGGATCTTTTTCTATACGTGAACTCACTAATATCAATCCGTACAAATGCCTTTCTACAACCTATGCTAAATTTGATTTCATTCGGGCGGATTTATAGTCGTTTGCGTGTTAACTTCAGCACAATATACAAAATTATGTGTCAACCGCACATATTTTGGGTCTTTAGTGTACAATTTACATAAGATCGGAAGAGGAAAAATATGGGAGCTATATCTAAATCAGAACCGATTTTTACGAAACTAAACACACCATTCTAGACTTAATTCAATACGCTATGCCAAATTTCGTGCAAATGGAAAAATATATAAGGACTTTGGTGCACCATTTACATTAAATCGGAGGAAAGTGTATATAGGGGCTTTATCTACATCTGTACCGATTTTCACGAAACTTAAAACATATCATTCTAGACTTATGCCAAATTTCGTGCGCTATGCCAAATTTCCTGCAAATCGCATGATTTTCAAGGATTTAAGTGCACCATTTACCTAAAATCAGGCGAATCTATATGTGAACCGATTTTTCTCAATTTCAATAGGGTTCGTCATTGGGCCGAATAAGTGAGCTGTTTCAAATTTCATCCAAATCGGATCATAAATGTAACATGTACTTTGTTTACAATTTAACATCAACAGACGGACGGACGGACATGTACAAATCGACTCAGAAAGTGATTCTATGCATATTCTCAAAAGGAACCATGGGTCTATCTCGATTCCTTTTGCCTGTTACAAACATATGCACAAAGACATAATACACTGTACCACAGTGTGGTGAAGGGTAGAAAAATTTGGTTGCGGGTAGAAAAATTTTTAAACCGAGATTTTAAGAGCGTTGTTCAAAGGTGTCTAACGTTCAAAGGTACCCCCCTCTCCCCCCACATGTTGAGAAGAAAATTTGCTAGCCAATTTGACTTAAAAATACCAACATATTGTAAATTCGATGTATAAACTCTTTAAAGCACTGAAGGTTGGTGGTTGTCGTAAGTGTGTTACACAAATTACTGCCAATTCATTAAAAAATACTGAAATTCGGAAGGTACTGTTATATGAAGGATATCGTAAATAGTGGACCATTATTTATAATTTGTAATACCAAATGGGAATCCAAAATATAAAATTACCAAATTACTGTCTATATTGCTAAACGTGCCCTTACTCTCCAAAATACGGCTATCGTTTAAATTGGACCAATAAAAATAATTTTTAGTAGAAAAATGTGCTACCTAATGAGAACCCATAATACCGAATTAAAATGCTGAATATTTGGAGGTACCGTTATTTGGGACTACACTAAAATCAAGATCTTGGTAGAAAAATGCGTCTAAAACCTTACATAAGAAAATAAATTATAGCTTTGGTTTCGCAGAAGAAAATATTTAAAAAGAAAAATCTAAAAAATCTTGAAACCAAATTATTTTCTTAAAACTATGTGCTGTGGATTCATAATTAAAATATTTATTTATTAAATTCTTTGTCACATAATCTCAAATATTGGCATTCCAAATTCCTGGTAAGTAAATAACCTTCTTTCCAGGACATGCTTATATATGTCCTTGTTTAAGGCTGCCCACCTATTTCAAAATGTGGAGTAGATTTTTATTTCCATTTAGTTCTTTAAATGTATTTTGTTTGTTACCAACATCTTTTTGAAAGGCCTAATATTTTTTCACGTTTTCTGAACAATAATTTCAAACTTAGAACAAAAGTAACAATAATTTTTTTCAAGAGTTACTTAAAATATATTCCTTTTAATGTTATGAACAAGTTTTTTTCTCTCCATAAAGTTTATGAGAACACACAAAAGTTACGCAAAAATATTACATTCTCTGAAACATGAAAAAAAGGAATATGAATGCATTGTCCTTGTTCTGGTTTAAAACAAAGCTCAAATAGAACGAAATTGAAAAAAAAAACAAACGAAACTCAACAATGGAGGTCCTTTTTTCGGGGGTTTTAACGTACTTTTAATTTTTCTTTCCATTGTACTCGAAGTTATCACAGAGCAACCTTAGCCTTGAACAAGTTTTACGTGAACATGAACTAAAAAAAAACAAATAACACGAAAAAAGTAATTTGAAGAAAAAAAAATAATTTGAAGAAAAAAGGAACGAATAGTTATCAAACAAGTGTGTAAAGGGCAAAACTAAATGGAAAGTAAAAGAAACAAAAAAAATTAAAAGAATTTGAACTAAAAAACAATTCAATTGAAAAAAAAGATCGATAATCCTTTTGACCACATGCATTAGGTTCATAGTAGTATTTACGTTCATTTCATACGTTACATTGATGTCCCAATCCCTGGTGTTGTTGTTGATTCCTTTCACATGTCTTTCATCGTCTTATATGACTGTGGCCAGACTTTGCTTATTTTATTATGGACAGAGTATAGGCCAAACGGGAATTGAGTAGTCGTTGGGTAAGTATCCAATTTTTTTCTTCAGTTCGGTTCGTATCAATAAATGTTTTAAAAGGACTAAGACAATCCTTTATTTTTTTCTTTAGGATTTTTTTTGTCTCTCACTCTCTTAGGATATTGTTGAGTGTAAGGATGTATGTGTGTGTGTTGCTGCAAGAAAAGGACTGTGTGAAATTACTGTAATGTCAGTTTCGTAAAGAATCCTTAAGAATGTGTTTTGAGGAAGAGCTATGGAGTCTAAATAATAAAAAATTACAAAAACAATTTGGACAGGAAAATATACAAACTATGTAACATTCACATATAAATAAGTAAACAAACTGACAGGATAATATACATGAGTAAAAAGTTTTGTGTGTGTTCTTTTTTTGTATACATTTTAAAGGTTGGAGGAAGGCTTTAAGGTTCATTGTTGTCAAGAAAGTAAAAATGGGACAGGCCTTTACAGAGTGGATGTCTTTACAGGAGACTTATTTTGAAAATAAGTTTTCAAGGAATTTTTAAAAATATTTTTTTTATCGTCGATCCATAGACATGGATTTTTAAAAATATCATTTCAAAGACTGTCCATAGCCGTGAATTTTCTATACCCTTCATCACACTGAGGTACAGGGTATTATGTCTTTGTCCATATGTTTGTAACGGGCAAAAGGAAACGAGATAGACACATGGTTCCTTTTGAGAATATGCATAGAATTACATTCTGAGTCGATTTATGCATGTCCGTCCGTCCGTCTGTCCGTCCATGTATTTTTGTTAACAAAGTACAGGTCGCATTTATGATCCGATTTGGATGAAATTTGGCACAGGTCACTTAATTGGCCCAAGGACGGTCCACGTTTAGGCATAGCTCCCATATAAGGGTACCCCCAAATTTTCGGTATTTTGAGGTTCTTGAGCGCGTTTTTTAACTGAATTCGCTGAAATTTGGTATTTTGAGTTCTTATTGGGAAGAAAATCTCCCTATCAAAAATTATAAATAAAGGTCCATTTTTTCGGATAGCCGCCGTAGAACGGTACCCCCAATTTTCGGTATTTTGGGGGTTTTGATCGCATTTTTCGATTGAATTCGAAATTTGGTACTTTGAGTTCTTATTGGGTTGCACATCTCTCTACCAAAAATTATAAATAAAGGTCAATTTTTTCGGATAGCCCCCATATAAAGGTACCTCCAATTTTCGGGTTCTTTGGCTCGTTTTATAACTGAATTCTCTGAAATTTTGTACATTGGGTTCTTATTGGGTACCAAATTACTGCACTAAAAATTATAAATATAGGTCCAGTTTTTCTGGAAGTCCCCATATAACGGTACCCTCAAATTTTTGGAATTTTGGGGTTCTGATCGTATTTTTCGACCGAATTGACTGTAATTTAGTACATCGAGTTCTTATTAGGTAGCTAATCTCTCCACTATAAATTATAAATATAGGTCAATTTTTCCGGGTAGCCCCATATAAGGGTACCATGTAAGGGTATCCATGTATTTTTCTTAACAAAGTACAGGTCGCATTTGTGTTCCGATTTGGATAAAATTTGGCATAGTTCACTTATTTGGCCCAAGGATGAACCCTATAAAATTGGGAAAAATCGGTACAGATTTAGATATAGCTCCCATATATATTTTCGTCCGATTTAAAGTGAATGGTGTACCAATGTCCCTATATATCTTTCGATTTGCACGAAATTTGGCATAGCGTTATGAATTATGTCTAGAAAGCTGTGTGTTAAGTTTCCTGGAAATCGGTCCAGATTTAGATATAGCACGTATATATATTTTCGTCCGATTTAAGGTAAATGATGCGCCAAAGTCCCTAAATATCTTTCGATCTGGACGAAATTTGCACAGCGTAATTAATTAGGTCTAGAATATTGTGTGTAAAATTTTTTGAAAATCGGTTCATATTTAGATATAGCTCCCATATGTAGCTTCGTCCGATTTTATGTAATTGGTGCACCAAAGCCTCTACATATCCTTCGATTTGCACGAAATTTGACATAGCGTACTGAACTGATACTAGAATTATGTGTGTAAAGTTTCGTGACAATCGGTTCAGATTTAAATATAGCTCCCATATATATTTTCATCCGATTTAAGGTAATTGGTGCACCAAAGACCCTATATAACTTTCGATTTGCACGAATTTTGGCATAGAGTACTGAATTGCGTCTATAATAATGTGTGCAAAGTTTCGTGAAAATCGGTTCAGATTTAGATATAGCTCCCATATATATTTTCGTTTGGTTTTATATAATTGGTGCACCAAAGTCCCTATATATTATTCGATTTGCACGAATTTTGGTATAGGGTACTGAATTAAGTCTAGAATGATGTGGCTAAGCTTCGTGAAAAGATCCACAGCTAGGCCGATTTACACAACGTACTGATGTAATATAAATTAGTCTCTAGCAAGTTTCCCTGAAATCGGTTCAGATATATTCTACATATGTTAGGATACATAAGTAGAGTATACCCAAAGTGGTGAAGGGTATCATATAGTCGGCCCATTCCGACTTTACTACTTTCCATATTGGTCTAAAAGTACTTTTTTCCAAGACTAGTCATAGGAGTGGATTTTTTTAAAATATTTTTTCGACTGAGCTTAGATTTAACCAGTGAGCGGAGCAGTATAGTCGGACAGGGCCGACCATATGATACCCTACACAACTTCCACGAAAATCTAACGTTATGTTGTTCTATATTCTGAGCTTGGACAATATAGGATATTTGCACCCTCTTCACCGACTAGAGTTCAACAAATATTACTAATATTCAATGCAGACCTTCTAATTACTTGGCCAGATTCCTTTCCCCGTGGATTCCTTTCACCTATAGATCGACTAGAAAAATCACAAAAAAAAAAACAAGTTTTCGGTCCAATTCATCCCAAAATTATTATCCGATCATCACCGAAAAGTATAGGTGTTTTGCTTGACTATACCTGGATCTTCGTGAAAAAATTCAAAATATGTTTCCGCCCTCTAGTGTGGTAATGGGTTACTAAATAATATATGAATACGTAAGTACCTGTAAATATTTAAGTGTAACTACCATATTGGTATCAATTTAAAGGTCAAACACTCCTCATGCATATACTATAAACTTCTCGGGTCTATATCCTTCAGTGGAAAATATATACGCTATGAAATACAAATTATTGTAATTATTCACACAAAAATTAGGGTCAACTTGACCCACTAAATATTGATCGATTTTTATCAAAACAGGCATGCTTATTCTTTGGCCCGATCCCCTTCCCTATGTAAAAATTCGCGATGTTTGGGCCATAATTGAGGCCTCTGGAGCAAGCAGAAAATCAAACATTAACCGATCTTTGCCAAAAACAATAAGAATCTTCATTCTACATGCAAAATTTCGTGAAAATTGGTCCATAACTGAGGCTGTATTGTGTTTACAAATTATAATGGACAGACGGACGGACGGACACACATGTCTAGAACAACTCAGCTAGTCGAGATATGATGATCGGTACACTTAAAGGTGGGTCTAGGACTAAAATTTCGCGGCGTTACAAAATCTTGGGGCTGCACAAAGCTATAATACCCTGACAATATAGTTGTATAAAAATAGATTCTTAAAGACTATCAGAACCAAGAACCTCCTTAAAGGCCTCTTATTTATTTACCAATATTTTCCTCTTACATGTTTCATTTTCTATCCCACCGCCCCCCGTTCTCACATTACTAAACCCCAGAGTGTTGAAATATCCTTGGCCATTTATTTTATCTTATGTGTTGTTGTTTTTTTCATTCTCCATAGGCTTACCATCAATCTCATGATGAAGAAAAAACCCCCCAAAAGAAAAGCGAAAAAGAACAGACTTCTTTAAGGATTTTAATTTACTTAAGCTAAAACTACTTAAAGTAATGGAATAGGGCAAAAAGGGTAAACGCTGTTAGTAACAAATATAACCCAAGCTGCTCAGCTTCAAGCATAGAAGTAAGGAAGGACACAACAAACTTATTGCTTTTAAAGAACATTTATAAATTTTGCAAAGTGAAAATAAATTGTTTGTGAGAAATGAGTTAACATCTTGATTATCATTTTCGACTGCCTACATAGTTCGCCTTCCTTATTGCTATTAACAACAACATCAATATCCTTAACAATGGCTGCTGCAGTAAAGTCAACACATATTCTACAATATTTTCTATTGTGTTAAAATGAAAACTTTTGCTGTTGCCTCTTTCCCCAGAATATTCCCCAAAATGCCTACAGTTTCAGGATATTATCGTGCCGGGTTTATTGTAGCCATCATTCGCTTTTGTTTTGGTTCTACTGCAAATATTGTGTGTTTATATTGTGTTAATTTGTTATGGGGGATTATTAACCCTTTTTTAGGACATTGCAGCAGAAAATATTGTTTGTTTGGCGGACTGGCTGCTTTGGCTGGTTAAAAACCTGTGCAACAGCAGCAATGGCTGCTTTGGCTTTAATTTAAGTTTTGTGTTTGTATTCTTTGTTGAGTTTTTTTTTGTTTTTAATCCTGCTACCTCTTTTGGGTTAGCGAGTCACCGACAATGTTTTGTTGCTGTTGTTGTTATTGCATTGTTTAAACTCCTCTTTGGCTTAGCTCTTACTTGGCTGTGTAGTCTCGCCATAAGGTATCCTTTGACCTCTCTTTTGCTTCTCAAAGAGAAATAAAGCACTTGCCTTAACAACAACTACAACAGCAGCATCAGCGTCATGTGAATATATTTTCGTAAAATACAAAAATGCAAGGATTTATTTTGTTGGTAAAAAAGAAACTTGTCGTTATTTAGAGTTGTGGTTTTTGAAGTTATTATGAATATCAGAAACAGGTGCATAGACATATAAAGACCATGAGAGCTATTAGCTTTGATTTTTTAAAAACATAATTTAAGAGATTATAGGAAGACTTAACAACGTTTTTAGAGGACTTTGAGGTGGGTGATTTTTGTTGAAACTATATTTTAAGTAAGAACTTTTAAAGATATTCTAAAAAGTTCTAGTAACGTGGATTTTTAAAAATATCTGTGAAGGACTAATAACAGTCGTGGATATTTAAAAAAATCACAAATATAATTGTGGATTCGTTATAAAACATTGAAAAGACAATCAGATTTTTTACAAATATTGTTATATATTATTCTACCTTAAAAATAGTTTTTTGGTGGTCATCACCGCGTGAATTTTTTGATCTAAAAAACTATTTTTAAGCATCATATCAGGTCATTTGTTGAATATGTTTTGAATGTTTTTATTGGAGTTTATTTTTAAGAAATACCTCAGTTACAAACATGTATTCACTGAAGGACTACGGACTATCAGACCTTTATGCGTGGTATATTTATTCAAAGACTAATACCGATATATCTATTTTTTCAAGGTCCAACATAGTCACAAGCGTGTTTTTTTATACCCTTCACCACACTGTGGTACAGGGTATTATGTCTTTGTGCATATGTTTGTAACAGGCAAAAATAATCGAGATAGACCCATGGTTCCTTTTGAGAATATGCATAGAATCACTTTCTGAGTCGATTTACGCATGTCCGTCTGTCCGTCCGTCCGTCCGTCCGTCCGTCCGTCTGTCCATGTTAAATTGTAAACAAAGTACAGGTCGCATTTATGATCCGAATTGGATGAAATTTGGCATAGGTCACTTATTTGGCCCAAGGACGAACCCTATTGAAATTGGGAAAAATCGGTTCAGATTTAGATATAGCTCCCATATATATATTTAACCGATTTAATGTAAACAGTCCCTATATAACTTTCGATTTGCACGAAATTTAGTACAGCCTAATCATTTAGGTATAGAATGATGTCTGCCAAGTTTCGTGAAAATCGGTCCAGATTTAGATATAGCTCCCATATATAGTTTCGTCCGATTTCATGTAAATGGTGCCCCAAAGTCCCTATATATCTTTTGATTTGCACGAAATTTGGCATAACGTACTGAATTAAGCCTAGAGTGATGTCTGCCAAGTTTCGTGAAAATCGGTCCAGATTTAGATATAGCTCCCATATATAGTTTCGTCCGATTTCATGTAAATGGTGCCCCAAAGTCTCTATATATCTTTCGATTTGCACGAAATTTGGCATAACGTACTGAATTGAGTCTAGAATGGTGTCTGCCCAGTTTCAAGAAAATCGGTCCAGATTTAGATATAGCTCCCATATATAGTTTCGTCCGATTTCATGTAAATGGTGCCCCAAAGTCCCTATATATCCTTCGATTTGCACGAAATTTGGCATAACGTACTTAATTGGGCCTAGAATGATGTCTGCCAAGTTTCATGAAAATCGGTCCCGATTTAGATATAGCTCACATATATAGTTTCTTCCGATTTAATGTAAATGGGGCCCCAAAGTCCCTATATATCTTTCGATTAGCACGAAATTTGGTACAGCCTAATCATTTAGGTCTAGAATGATGTCTGCCAAGCTCCGTGAAAATCGGTCAAGATTTAGATATAGCTACCATATATAGTTTCGTCCGATTTCATGTAAATTGTGACCAAAATCCATATATATCTTTCGATTTGCACGAAATTTGGCATAACGTACTGAATTGAGCCTAGAGTTATGTCTGCCAAGTTTCGTGAAAATCAGTCCAGATTTAGATATAGCTCCCATATATAGTTTCGTCCGATTTCATGTAAATTGTGCACCAACATCCATATATATCTTTCGATTTGCCCGATATTTTGCACAACGTACTGAATTGAGCCTAGAGTGATGTCTGCCAAGTTTCGATAAAATCGGTCCATATTTCTATATAGCTCCCACATATAGTTTCGTCCGATTTCATGTAAATGGTTCACCAAAGTCGCTATATATCTTTCGATTTGCACGAAATTTGGCATAACGTACTGAATTGAGCCTAGAGTGATGTCTGCCTTGTTTCGTGAAAATCGGTCCAGATTTAGATATAGCTCCATTTTATTATAGATTGATTTGGAACAAAACGTTCTAAAGTTAGTATAACCTAACCTGTGACAAGTTTGTTTGAAATCGCTTAATATGTGGATATAGCTTACATATATTTTTTCGCCCGATATCAAGCAAATTGGGCATCATACTCCTCATGTTAGTCAGATTGACATCAAATTTTGCACAACGTACAAAATTGATCATAGAATTACGTA
The DNA here is from genome assembly GCF_032173495.1 of Musca vetustissima. Classification (NCBI taxonomy): domain Eukaryota; kingdom Metazoa; phylum Arthropoda; class Insecta; order Diptera; family Muscidae; genus Musca; species Musca vetustissima. The sequence goes on from NW_026886970.1 coordinate 38,296, forward strand.
GTTGCGTTTTCTAGAAGTACAGACATAGTCAACCGGATGACCTATTTATATTTGTTTGAAGTCGATTTACACACTTTATGGACAAATCTAGGTAGATTCACATTTAGATAAATATCACATATTTTATTTCATCCAATTTCATGTTAATAGTCCTGTTTAATGTACCCATAGTGGTGAAGGGTATCCTAGAGTCGGCCCCGTCCGACTTTACTACTTTCCTTACTGGTTTTATATGATATTTTTCCAAGAGCTATTTGAACTGAAGTGTGGACTGATTAAATTTTTTTCAATTATTATACCCTACACAACTATGTTGTTAGGGTATTATAGCTTTGTGCAGCCCCAAGAGTTTGTAGCGCCGCGTAATATTGGTCCTACTCCCACCTTTAAGTATACCGATCTTCATATCTCGACTAGCTGAGTCGATCTAGACATGTGTGTCCGTCCGTCCTTCCGTCCATTATAATTTGTAAACACGATACTGGCCACAGTTACTGGCCACAGTTACTGGTCCATAACTTCTCGAACTTTTGCATGTAGGATAAGTTCTGGCCAATGAAGACCCCTATTGTTTTTGGTAAATATCTTTTAATATTTAGGGGATGAAATGGACCAAAAACTTTATTTTTGACTAATTTTCTTATCACTCCAGAGGCCGAAATTATGGCCCAAACATCACGAATTTTTACATGGAGAAGGGGATCGGGCCAAAGAATAAGCATGCCTGTTGTGATAAAGATCGGTAAATATTTAGCGGATCAAATGGACCCTGAATTTTGTGTGAAAAATGGCAAAATTTGTATTCTATAGTGTATATATTTGCTCCTAAAGCACCCGAGAAGTTGATAGAATATCCAAAAGGAGTGGTTGACCTTTAAATTGATACCAATTATATTGTCGTATGTACTCGGATGTGAGAGTTACACTTAAATATTTACAGGTGATTACGTATTCAGATATTATTTAGTTACCCATTACCTCACTAGAGAGCGAAAATATAGCGCTGATCGCTTTGAAAATTTCCATAAGGATCCAGGAATGGTCAAGGATAACGCTATTATTTTCAGATAATAATATTGGGATGAAGTGGACCGAAAACTTAGTTTTTTTGTTTTTTTGTGCATATGTTTGTAACAGGCAAAAATAATCGAGATAGACCCATGGTTCCTTTTGAGAATATGCATAGAATCACTTTCTGAGTCGATTTATGCATGTCCGTCCGCCCGTCCGTCCATGTATTTTTGTTAACAAAGTACAGGTCGCATTTATGATCCCGTTTGGATGAAATTTGGCACATGTCACTTAATTGGCCCAAGGACGAACCCTATTGGAGAATATCGGTTCAGATTTAGATATAGCTCCCATATATATTTTCGTCCCATTTTAACTTATTTATGCATCAAACTCCCAATTGTGGTCCGATTGAGACAAAATTTTGCACAGAGTATTGAATTAGGTCTAGATAGTTATATACCAAGGTTTGTTTAAATCGGTTCAGATTTAGATATAGCTCCCATATATATTTTCGTCCGATTTAATCTACATGGTGTACCCAAGTCTCTATATGTCTTTCGATTTGCTCGAAATACGGCATAGCGTGCTTAATTAAGTCTAGATCGACATGTGTTAAGTTTCGTTAATATCGGTTGTGATTTAGATATAACTCCCATATATGCTTTCTTCCGATTTAATGTAAATTGTGCACTTTAGACCTAAAGTTTGTCCGATTGATACACAATTTTGTAGAATGTACTGAAGTTAATATAAATTAATTTTTTGTAAGTGTCGTTTAAATCGGTTCAGATTTAGATATAGTTCAAACATATATATTTTCGTCTGATTTTAAGTAAATTGTGCACCAAACTCCTAATGTTTGTCCGATTGACACGAAATTTTCCACAATAAATCAAATTGAGAATAGAATGACGCTATTGCGTTTTGTTGAAATTAGTGCAGATGCAGACATAGCTTCCATATATATTTCGAACGGGTGTCTGATTGAGATTAAATGTTGAGCAATCCGGTATACCGAATAACGTGTATCAAGTTTGCTTTAGATCGATTTAAATAAGTTTGTCTCATTGTACGCCAACGTCTCTATATCTGCCCGAATGAAACGAAATTAGCATAGTTTCCAGAATGGCATTTGTACGGATTGATGTTAGTCGGTTCACTTATAGATGAAGGTCACAGATTTAAATTCGTTTAATTTTCCTCGAAGGAGCTAACACTAAATTGTTAGGATACATATGTAGGGTATACCCAAAGTGGTGAAGGGTATCATAGAGTATATATAGTCCCCATATAACGGAACCCCCCAAGTATTCGGTATTATAGGGGTTATTGACACATTATTCAAGTAGGTATCAGTAGGTATCAAATCTTCCTTCCGGTAAATATTGGTCCAGTTTTTTTGGATAGCCCTAGTAAATATCACAGTACCACTCATTATTCGGCATTTCGGGGGTGTTTCGGTATTTCGAAAACTTTGCCCCCATTTTCTAACCGATGGGGCTGTAATTTGGTATAAAGGGTTCTGGATTCAAATTTATGCGGTGTATATATAGGTTCAAGTTTTGTTATTTTCCCACTAAAAGTTCCGCTTCTTTTTCGGTATTATAATATTTTTTACCGAATTTGTTCAGGGAAGTGGCTATAATTTAACACGTCGGATTCCTGGCGAATAAAAAATAAATTATAAAAAGTCCCGTTAAAGTTTTCGAACTGGAGTGTCTGTAATTTGGAACACAATTTTTCGGAGCCTAAAACCGTAACTAAGTCCCCATTATGGAATTTTGAATGCACCTTCTTGTGGTTAAATGTATGAAAATGTCTGCCCGGCCAGACTTTACCATTTTTTTTTTGTCTGATCTGCAAATATTCCTCAAAAATGTCGCGATCAAGGTAGGCTCCTCAAGGACAAGGAATTGTTAGTCGTACATTGGTGTATGGTATCAATTTTATTCGTACATCTCATTCGAAGTCTCGAGTCTCCAAACCGGAATTTACACCCATCACTTTTCTTCATTTAACAGCATATAGGCTATAAAATAGTTGTGTTTCATATGATTCGAATATTAACTACAGTCTACCGGTAGATATTAATTTTTTTTTACAAAATATTATTTGTAATCAAAGAAATATTTTATCTTAGTCGTCAATCTATTAGCTGTTCATTATATTTTTATATCTGGTGTATTTTATGATAGTTTTTTTAATGACATTATTTTATATTGTTTTTATTTCATTAACTGCTGTATTAATTAAATTGAATTTTCTCCATTTTTCCAATTCAATAATAAAAACATTATTTAAAAAAATTATCATTAATAAAAGCAGTTAAGGTTATTTGCATACCAAAGAAAGGCGAGTATGAATTAAAATGAAACAATATTTGTTAATTGTTTTCATTTGGCGCCTAATAATGGAAAACTATTGGAAATCAGCTGCAGCAGATCATATGCCTTTAAATCGGTACAAAATATCGCTATAATATCTCTCATATAATTAATATGTAAATAGTATTGTGATGATATACATATGAAATCTATCAGCATTGTTTAATTCATTTGTTTTACACATTTGTTTGTTAATATTATTATTGTTGTTGTTAAATTCATGATTATACCTTAAAGTAAACAATAATAATTAAAGTTTTTGTTTTATTAATATCGCCATAAATGACGATTTTTTCATAATTTAATAAACGTTTTTGTTGTCACTGTTTTTTATGACGTCAGATAGAAAATAAAAAACACAATTAACATTGAGTTAATTAAAACGTTATGCGTTTAAAGGACGTTTTGTGTTTATTTAGTGAAGAATTTCCGTTCAGCTTTCTCATATCAATTATTAATTTACAGTTATCAATGTTTGTTTAATTACACGTACCTTGCTCAAAGGAGCCTATCATTTAAATTAATTGAAATGTTTTCTCATTATTTAATCATAAATAGTATTTTAGTGATTATTTGATATTTTACGTGCGTGTAATAATGATATCGTCATTGTAATCCTAATTAAGTTGTTTTTTATTGTACATGCAAGGACATTGAGCACATAATACAGGTAAGTTTTTTATGTAGAGGGATTTAAAATGGAATTAACTAAAATAATGAAGACATAATTACGTCTATAAAATTTATTAATATTGTAATTGTTTTTATTACAAAAATAATTTCCATAAGTTTGTAAGGTTTTACGAATGTTAGCAAGAGTTTATCTTAATATTATAACATCGGAAAAAATAATTTTCACTCGTTGAGAACGAAAAGTGCTTAGTTATTATTCTCATATTTAAAGTCGCTTGTGAACTTTATAACCCTGTAGGAAATGTCAACACCGAATCCCTATTGACTTATTATTGACATTGTCACAAGTGCTACTGATTGACTGTTGACTATAGACGTTTTTATATGAACGTGTCATTCGAAAGTCGATAGTGCATAGTCAATAGAGAGTCAATAGCGTTAATGGGGGTAATGAGTCAATAGAGACTTTGGATGTTCCACAAAATCTCAAATATTGTCACAACAAAAGTCGTCGATTGCCTGACAATTTTATTTGTGTTTATTGTCTTATCGTCACTAGTCTCTTATAATTTATTTTACTCATACTTTTATAATTGAAATATTACTTATACCCTCCACCATAGTATGGACTTTTTATATCCTCCCCCATAGTATGGACGCATCGAAATAATCATATATTCTTGATGAGCGTAAAATTCTTTGACGATCTAATCATGTCCGCCTCTCTGTTGTAATCACTCTAGTCTCTAAACGAACTGAAATGGATCGTCAAAATTGTACATAAAGTCTATTGCCGGCCGGCAGGTCAATTTCGAAGATGCGCTATTTCGGACCAGGTTTAGGCATAGCTCCCATATAAGGGTACCTCCCAAATTTCGGTACTTTTGGGGTTCTTGAGCGCGTTTTTAAACCGAATTGTACATAAAGTCTATTGCCGGCCGGCAGGTCAATTTCGAAGATGCGCTATTTCGGACCAGGTTTAGGCATAGCTCCCATATAAGGGTACCTCCCAAATTTCGGTACTTTTGGGGTTCTTGAGCGCGTTTTTAAAATGAATTCGCTGAAATATGGTACATTGTGTCCTTATCAGGTACCAAATTTCATCACTAAATATTATAAATATAGGCCCACTTTTCCTGGTGGCCCCATTAATATCTAAATCATAACCGATTTTCACGAAACTTTGCACACATCATTCTAGACTTAATTCAGTACGATATGCCAAATTTCGTGCAAATCGAAAGATATATAGGGAATTTGGTACACAATTTACCTTAAATCGGACGAAGATATATATGGGAGCTATAAATCTGAATCTGAACCGATTTTCCCAATTTCAATAGCGTCCGTCCTTGGGCCAACTGTGCCAAATTTCATCCAATTCGGATCATAAATACGACCTGTACTTTTTTACAATTTAACATGGACATACATAAATCGACTCAGAAGGTGTTTCTAAGCATATTCTCAAAAGGAACCATGGGTCTATATCGATTATTTTTGCCTGTTACAAACATATGCACAAAGACATAATACCCTGTACTACAGTTTTCATTATTTGGGAAAATCGGTTCAGGTTTAAATATAGCTCCCATATATGTTTTCGTCCGAATAAATGTAAATGGCGCAACCTGCATATCTTTTGATTTCCCTGGAATTTGGCATAGCGTACAAAATTAATTCTAGAATGATATGTGTAAAGTTTCGTGAAAATCGGTTCAGATTTAGATATAGCTCCCATATATATTTTCGTCCGATTTGATATAAATGACGCACCAAAGTCCCTATATATCTTTTGATTTCCACGAAATTTGGCATAGCGCACTGAATTAAGTCTATAATTATGTGTGTTAAGTTTTTTAAAAATCGGTTCAGATTTAGATATAGCTCCGATATATATGTTCGCCCTATATGAAGCAAATGGTGCAAAAAAGTCCCTACATATTTCCGATTGGCACGAAATTTGGCATAACGTACTGACATAAGTCTAGAATAATGTGTGTTAAGTTTTGTGAAAATCGGTTCAGATTTAGATGTAGCTGCTGTAAATATGTTCGTCCTATTTTTTGTTACTGGAGCACCAAAGCCCCTATTTTTTCGATTTGCACGAAATTGGGTATAGCTCAATGAATTGAATCTAGAAGGATGCATGTTAAGTTTCGTGAGAATCGGTTTAGATTTAGATATATCTCCCATATATATTTTCGTCTGATTTTATGCAAATGGCATACGTCTGATCCATATGTATATAAAATTGTGGACGGCGCTTTGAGCTGCAGCATACCAAATATGCCACCGTTCAATTAGGTCCAGATTTACATACATAGATCATTTTGCTCTGTTTTATGCAAATGTTACACCAAATAATCAAAGTCTCCACGATTGACATGGAATTTTTCATAGAATGGAATTTTTTAGAATGGTATGTGTATGGGTTATTTGTAATACATCCAAATATCTATGTAGATCATACATTTGATTTCGCCTGATTCCATTTCAAAGGTCCTCTAAAGGTCATATGTCTCTTCTATCTAAATGATATTGTGTAAATTAGCACCTCTTGTATGTACCCATAGTGGCGAAGCGTATCAGTCGGTCCGTCCGACTTTTGAACATTCCTTACTTGTTTCACTTGTTTTATTTCAGAGTATTATCTGTATCGATTGTATAGATGATATATATTTATTGGTTATTGTTATCGGTATATAAATTACTTTACCTCGCAATAAACATTTAAGGAACTTGACTTATATACACGCAAAGCTATGATATACATATATGTCTTCAAATATAACTTTTGGGGGTGTCTGGTATTGAAAGCAAGCATTCAAGAAATAACAGGTAGGTCTCCACACTATGGGTAAGGTTACACTATTTTTATACCCTACACAACTATGTTGTCAGGGTATTATAGCTTTGTGCAGCCCCAAAAGTTTGTAACGCCGCGAAATATTGGTCCTAGACCCACCTTTAAATATACCGATCGTCATATCTCGACTAGCTGAGTCGATCTAGACATGTGTCCGTCCGTCTGTCCATTATAATTTGTAAACGCTATACAGGCCACAGTTATGGACCAATCTTCACGCAATTTTGCATGTAGGATGGGTTCTGGGCAATGAAGACCCCTATTGTTTTTGCTAAATATCGGCTAATATTTAAGGGATGAAATGGACCAAAAACTTGCTTTTCTGGCCGCTGCAGAGGCCGAAATTATGGCCCAAACATCGCGAGTTTTCACAAGGAGAACGGAATCCGGCCAAAGAATAAGCATGCATGTTTTGATAAAGATCTGTCAACATTTGGCGGGTCAAATGGATCCTGACTTTTGTGTGCAAAATGACAAAAATTGTACTCTATAGCGTATATATTTACCCCTGAAGGACATAGACCCGAGAAGTTTATATTATATCCAAGAGGAGTGGTTGACCTTTAAATTAATACCAATTATATTGTTGTATGTGCTCGGATGTGTATTATTTAGTAACCCATTATCACTCTAGAGAGCGGAACTATAGTGCTGATCGCTTTGAAATGTTCTATAAGGTTCCAGTTATGGTCAAGGACAACGCCTATAATTTTCGGTGATGATCAGATAATAATTTTGGAATGAAGTGGACCGAAAACTTAATTTTTTGTGTTATTTTCGAATCGATCTATATACCACAAATAAAAGCCGAACATTACAACTCAACCCATGGTGAAGGGAATCTGGACAATGGATGTACTTAATACTCGTAATATTCGGAAAATAGGTCAGTGTGAGGAAGAGGTTCTGTTGATCTCTAATCGGGCAAGAGGGTGCAACTATCACGAAATATTGCCCAGGCTCGGAATAAAAATCCGCAGAAAGTTAAAGCCACGTGGTAATTATGTAGGGTATCGTATGGTCGGCCCCGTCCGACTGCTCCGCACATTGGTTTTAAATATTTATTTATTAAATGTACAATTTGCTGCTATAAAGTTTTTTTATCACCAAATAACTGCCACTTTGGTAGGAAAATGCACCTAGGACCATGAAAATACATAATTTGAGGCAGGATCTTTGTATAGGGTATATTTCAAAAAACAAACAAATTCTGACAATTTTCTGTCAATATCTTTTTTACCCTTTGTCAATTTGAAATCAATTTTTCAAATTTCTCTTAGTTCTTGTGTTTATTTTTTTAATGTCACATTTAAACTCAGAAACCCTCAAACATTTGGTGGTTAAAAATGCAATTTCCGTCTAACATTAATTACCAATCATACGGAACTTCAGGTGACACATTTTCAATAAAAAATCGAATTTTACAAACATTTAAACCCTTAAATCGAACACAAACATAACCCCTCTCTATAATTAATTTCAAAAAACAACAATCAAACAGAAAGTTTTCTCTTGAGCTCAGTATAAAGTCATAAAACGCAACATTTACAACAAATTTATGTGGTTTTATGGATTTTAACAAACAAATAACTCAATTGCACCTTGCTTGCATTCGATAATGAATGACTGGCTGGCTGACTGAATGTCAATAACAACGAGCGACCAACAAATTTGTTGTTGAACAAAATATTGTCTTGCTCGCTCGCCGACTGACTGGCACTGCTGGTGACATGGTAATAAACTTGGTTTTATTAATTTGCATTTTAAATCCATGGTACCCCTCTTGGCATGAGGATAAAGTTCCATTTCATTAGAGCCATTTGCCATTACCACACCACAGTTTTATGACCAAGTTGCTTTTTTTGGGATAATTTGTTTGTGTTTTATATTTTTGTCGGCTGTTTATTTATTTATTTTGCTTACTCCTTTGGCGTAGCACAAGTCACAATGGGAATTTGAGTGTCGTGTCGAAGTTGTCCCATAAAATCGAAATCTCAACATTCATGTTGACAACTCTCAAAGGTGGCTAAATATAATATTTCAAAAAACAGAGATGTAGCGAACGTAAAAATGTTGCGATTAGCTTTAATCACCCAGCATCCATCCATCCAACCACTTCATCCCACGCATACATCTGCATCAGAGACGGAGTAATCAAGCAATACCACATGTTATGTGTTTTTCTATTTCGATGTAAAGGTTGTTGGTTAGGTAGCCTCCCCTGAAAACAAATCTCATAAAAATCAGACTCATAAAAATCTTTATAGTTATAAGAACATTTTATTATTAAACAGCTCGTAAAATGCTGCCAATGTTGCATATATTATTAAATGTTTCATTGGTCGCCTGCGCCCCCTTCACCACCTCTTCCGTCTGGCAACCGCAACAATACAATATTTAATTCCTGTTTTTTTTTCTCCCGATTATTTTGATGGGGGAATTGTGATCTTTTTTTTTTTTTTTTTTTTTTTTTTTTGGAAGTCATCTGTTAAAGTATAAATGATTGTGACAGATAGCCAGTGAAGAGGTAAATGTAACAGATAAATATTTAGAGCGTAACATTATATGGCACCTCATGTTTATACCCTCTTCAATAAAGTGGAGTACATATTAAATTTATCATTAAACCTGCGGTGTGGAGTACCTCGCAATATTCGTCGGAGACCCCATAAAACCAGTTGAAATCAAGATAGAGCTCGTAATATTTAAGGGAGAATATTGCACTTACATTGGTACTTCTCCCACGTTTTCGTATAGACCCCTTATAAAGATACCGCCTCATTTTAGGTATTTTGAAGAGGCTGAAATTTGTCATTCCGATATTTTGAATGATGAAAAACATTTTTGAAGGAAACCCATTTGCCAAATTTTGAAGATTTAAGCCAACGAAGTGACTATCAATTGGAGTGTGAAAAGCAAATTTGCAGAGAATTGCCATTGTAGGTGTACGTTTTTTTAAGTCTCCATATAAAGGCCCCGTCCCATTATCGGAATTTTGAAGGTTTCAGTCACATTTTCCAAGTGTTGTAATTTTTACTTTCCGGAGGCTAAAAAACTACTTTGAAGAAAATTGTCGATATAGGTCAACTTATGGCTATTGCCACCATACAAAAGGTCCCGCCTCATATTTAGCATTTCAGCGACATTTTCTAAAGTGGCTGAAATTTGCCATTGCGGACTCTTAGAGGTGAAAACACTTTGTTGAAATGACCCACTTTGAAGTTTCGTAATCAGTTTTCTCAGTGTATTAACTATCTATTAAGAGACACCATATATAAAAATTCTGAACGATTAAATGATTTTTGTATGAACACCCAATGATGTGGGGATTTAGATATGTCCGTTGGTATGTCTGCCGATTAAAATTCCGATAGAGCTTCCCACGTACAAGATAGAGCTTTGAATATTTGCACATACATTAGTACTACGCCTAGGAATTTTGGTATTGATATTGTACTATATAAGTCCACGTTTTGGTATTGTCCACAGTCTATAATCCCCCCGAATTTTTGATAATACAAAGTTTTTGAGCACGTTTTCATCCACAGTAGTTGTTGTTTTAATTCCCACTGGTTAGTTACTTTAATTATTTATATTGGTCCACTTTTTATGGTAGGCAATATCTTACAGTAACTTCACAATATCGATATATATGGGGAAATTTAGGCACGTATAAAAGTTCCGATCGAAAATTTCGGCCCTCTGACTATTTTTACACCCTTCACCACACTGTGGTACAGTCATAGAATCACTTTCTGTGTCGATTTATGCATGTCCGTCTGTTGATTTTAAATTGTAAACAAAGTGCAGGTCACATTTATAACCCGATTTGAATGAAATTTGGCACAACTCATCTATTTGGCCCAAGGACGAACCCTTTTGAAATTGGTGAAAATTGGTTCAGATTTAGATATAACTCCCATATATATATTTTCGTCCAATTTAATGTACCCAAAGTCCCTATATATCTTTCGATTTGGACGAAATTAGGCATAGCATACTGACTAAAGTCTAACATAATGTGTGCTAAGTTTCTTGAAAATCGGTTCAGATTTAGATATAGCTCCCATATTTTAGGTAAATGGTGCACCAAAGTCCCTGCAAATCTTTCGATTTGCACAAATACGTCTTATGTATATTTCGTCCATAGTGTACTGAATTGAGTCTATATTGATGAGTGGCAAGTTTCGAGAAAATCGGTTCAGTTTTAGATATAGCTCACATATATAATTTCGTCCGATTTTATGTAAATGGCGCACCAAAGTTCCTATATATATTTATATTTGCACTAAATTTCGCATAGCGTACTGAATTGAGTCTACAACAATGTGTGTTAAATTTCGTGAAAATCGGTTCAGATTTAGATACAGCTCCCATATATATTTGCCAACGATTTAATATAAATGGTGCATCAAAGTTTCTATATATCCTTCGATTTACATAGCGTACTGAATTAAGTATACAACGATGTATGTTCTTACTTACTTAGCTGGCTTGTTACAGAACGGTTGTTCCATAAGCCGAGCTTAAAAAAGATTTCCAAGCGCGTCGGTCTTGTGCGCAAGTCCACCAATTTGGAAGTCCACGTTCCAAGATGTTGTTTTCTACTTGGTCTTTCCATCTAATTCGTGGCCTTCCCCTTCTAGGGGAACAATCAGTAGGCTAATTTTTATATGCCTTTTGAGCTGGGGCATTTTCATTCATCCGCACAACATGGCCTAGCCACCGTAGTCGCTGCAGCTCAATACGACTGACTATGTCGATGTCCGCGTATAAATTGTAAAGCTCATGGTTCATTCAACGCCGATATTCACCGTCGACGCAGATCGGCCCGTAGATCTTTCGGATAATTTTTTTTCTCAAACACCCCAAGAGCTGCCTCATCTGCTTCCGCAAGTACCCATGCTTCTGATCCATATAATAGCACGGGTAGTATCAGCGTCTTGAAAAGTGTGAGTTTGGTCTGGCGGGAGGTGGCCTTGTTTCTAAACTGCTTAATTAGACCATAGTAGCATCTGTTGGCCATCACAATCCTTCTCCGAATTTCAAAACTGATATTATTCGTTTTATTTATGGCGGTACCAAGGTACTACAGCTTCGAGGTAGTTAAAGTCTTTAACTACCTCGAAGCTGTAGTTCTCAAGTTCCACAGTTGGTCCGAGTCTACTGGAAGTCTTGCGCGTTGATACCATCAGCTTGGTCTTCTCGCCATTTACTGCCAGATCCACTTTGGCAGACTCCTTTTCAAATTGTTCAAAGGTGGCTGTTACCGCTCGCAATGTTCGACCCATTATATCAATGTCATCGGCGTAGGCGTGTAACATGTGTTGTTTGGTGTACAGAGTGTCATTTCTGTTCACCTTTGCGTCTCGTATGACCTTTTCCAGCAGGATATTAAAAACATCACACGACAAACTGTCACCTTGTCTAAATCCTCGTTCGATATTGAAGGGCTCCGATAGGTCCTTTCCTACTTTAACTGCTGACCTTGTGCCACTTAAAGTTATTCTGCATAGCCGTATTAATTTTGCAGGAATGCCGAATCCTGGTCTATTCCAGGATTTGGCACAGAGTGAAAATCTGGTCAATGGTGGATTTGCCAGGTCTGAAGCCGCATTGGTATGGTCCGATGATGACATTGACCATTGGCTTCAATCGTTCACACAGCACACTGGATAGCACTTTATATGCGATGGGAAGGAGACTTATTCCTCTATAGTTGGCAAATATCGTCTTTTCTCCGGGACACAGGATGCTGAGGTTCCAATCACTGGGCATGCATTCATCTAGCCAAATTGTGCTAATCAGCTGGTGCATGCTCCTGACCAGCATCTGGCCACAAGTCTTGAATAGTTCGGCTGGTAACCCATCGGCTCCTGCTGCTTTGTTGTTCTTGTGCCGATTAATTGCTTTTATGACCTGATCTTGGCTAGGTGGTATACACTCTATACCATAATCTCTTATTGGTTCTGGGGTATCTTCTTCATCGCCACTATTTGATACTAGAAGCTTTTCGAAATGCTCCTTCCAGATCCTCAACACACTGTCTGTATCTGTCACCAGGTTACCTTCTTCATCTCTACAGGAGGATGTGCCTGCACCAAAGCCTTCGATGTATGTTCAGTTTAGGAAAAATCGGTTCAGATATATATATATATATATATGTATATATATATATATATATATTCGTCCGATTTTATATAAAGGTGCACCAAGCTCCTAATGTTTGTCCGATTAGCACGAAATTTTGCACAACGTATCAAATTGCGACTTGAATGAAGTTATTGCGTTTTGTTGAAATTGGTGCAGATGCAGCCATAGCTTCCATACTCGTATGTATTTCGAACGGGTGTCTGATTGAAATTAACTTTTTAACAGTGCGGCGTACCGAATGGAGTGCATAAATGTTGTTATAAATTTGTCCCATGGTACACAGATGACTATAAACCTGCCCGAATGAAATTAAATTTATCGTAGGTTGCAGAAAGACATGAGTACGTTCCTTGGAGGGAATATTGACATGTAAGGATACATATGTACAATATATCCAAAGTGGTGAAGGGTATCATATAGTCGGCCCAGTCCGACTTTCCTCACTGGGTTTTTATTTGGTTCAAATATCTCTGTAGATCTCAAATTTAATTTCGGTCGATTCCATTTCAATGCTCCTCCAAAGAATCTAAAAAATTCAACCCTGTGACTATTTCTGTAAAGATGCTACATATTGTTATCATGATTGTTATTTTTTAATTAATTAATTAATTTAATTATTCTATTATTAATCCCTTTAAAAGGATAGTGATTAAGGACAATTTTTTATAATAATTTTGATATTATTTTATATTCGATAGTAGAAATCATAGTGAAATAACTACTTCAAAGTTGATATTAAAGCTTGTCCAACTCACAAACGAACTCTTATATAACGTAGGACAATAACACTTTCTCACATATACAGTAGTAATAAGGTCATGCATTGAAATATTTCTTAGAAAACAAAAATTTGGCTTATTACATTAATTCATTATTCTTCGAAATGGCTTTGTTAAATAATGTGACCTAAATTCACCTTCTCGACTCTTAGTAATGAACAAATACAGAAATGGCCAACATTTTCGTACATTTTATCTTACGTATACAATTATTCATACTGTTATATATCTATATATCATATTTAATCAATAAAATAATAATTGCAAGTTATTTCACTTTCATTGTTACGACCACAAACAGATAATAGTTACACAATAAAAAAAAAATAAATTAAAACCATATTTTTTATCACTTGAACTGAATTTCATTGTAAATTTAAGTTTATCACAATGGTCCTTATGTATAGTTTAAATAAACTATTTCTTAGAAAATGTAATAAAAATTAAATTCTCTCCTCTTCATGCAAATATTTTTTTTTTCTCCAAGAATGAAGAAGAACACAAAAAGAGGAATGAAAAAATATGCATAATTTAAAATGCCTCTGCTCTCTGTGTGTGTCTGTTTTCTATCTACAAATAGATATAAATTCACTCACAGATATATTTATTCTTCTGATATTTATATGGGCTAGCAGCAAACTACTACTATGTATTTGCCATTCAGTTCTGCCTTTATCAATTTACAGTGAATTAATAATTACTTTTAATAAAAGCCTTTCAAAGGAAATACATACAAGAAGAAGACGAAGGAAAAAAATAAACATAACAAGAAAGAAATCATGATAATAGTTCGACAACTCCTTCTATTGCATAGAAAAACTGATAGAAAGGGAAGATTTCATGGGAATGATTGGAAATGGAATGGGAAGAAAAGGAGCATAGTCAGAAGTTTCGGTAAAAAATATTCTTTTAAAAATCGACACACATAGCAGTGTAGGATATTGAAAGTTTTATAAAATCTCTTAAAATAGTTATAGCTGCAAGAACATTGAACAAATATTCTAAAAAACGATACCGCTCAAGAACCTGGAGTGCCATAACATGAGAAAATGCGGCTAACACCTTCAAAATAATGAAAAATTCTTTAAACAAGTAAAAATGTCATTATGTTCTATCGTGTCGCACTATTTATACACATTCGAAATACCTAAAATAGATCGAGACTTTTATATGGATGTTTGCCCTGGTAAATTATTGTAATGGGAAGACGAAATACCAAACTTCACATACTCAAGTTGGAGAATTGGAGTAAGACCTTGAGCTTACCATACAGAGGTTTACCCACTAAGGTTCTAAAAGCGAAATTACAATTGTAACTTCAGCTAGAAAATGCTCCCGGGGGCCATGAAAATGCATATAAAGGGGTCAATCGATATTTATAATATTTTGAAAAAAGATTTGTCACCAAATAAGAAATAACAAGTGGAAAAGCGTTAAGTTCGGCCGAACTTTGGATACCCTCCACCATAGATATACTGACAGGTAATAGAAATGCATATATAGGAAACATACCAAAAAGTGGACCTATACCGACATTTCTAAAAACGGATTATGTAATCCATAATAGTAAACCATAATACAAATTTCGGAAATTTTTAATGGATAATTATATCCTCAGCCTTATGGCGAATGAGGGTGTATACACTTTAACATGGTGAACATATGCCTCATCGAAATATTGGTTCTAGACCCCATGTTTCTTTCAAAAAATTAAGATTTCATCCAAACTTTGCCCATCTTATTATTTCTTCCAAACCTAGTTCAAATTCGAAGATGGGGAATATCGGTCCACTCCTTCTGGTACCTCCACACAGGGGCTAGGTCTAAATGCTATAGTTCATTATCGAACCTTACGTTCTAATACCTCCAGGTCTTCCTTGCTATCCTCCGAAGGTGAAATGATTACAACAGAGACTTAGAACCAAACTCAAAACGCGGAACAAATCAAATAACTATAATAAACCAAAAAAGGGGGCGACTATTAACAATTTTTGGTAAGGAGATTTGTTATCATATACGACTACAAAATACCAAATTGCAGCAAATTCGTTTGAAAATACCGAAAATTTGGGGGTAACCTTATATGGGAGATTAGCCTAAACGTGGACCGATAAAGCCCATCATCGAATTTTGGCGATCTATCTCAATTCGTTTAGACGCTAGAGTGAATACAACAGCAGACGGACATGGCTATATCGTCATAGAGTCATAGGGGTGGAAATGATTATTTCGATGAGTTACAAACGGAAAAACAAAACTAATATACCCTCCATACTATAGTGGAGGGTATAAAAATATCAATTTGAAATCCTCAAAATAACGAAAATTAGGTGTACCATTTAATTTTTATAAGAAAGTGTTGCTAAAATCTATGTCTATATAATCTAAATGGGTCGATACCGCTATAATAAGCTATACCCAAACAAGGGCCTATATTAAGCAATCTTTTGCAAAGATTTTCTCCATCGAAGATCCCGATGGTCAAATTATCGCCACTTTGATGAAAAAATGGGGCTAAATCTTCAAAACAGCGCCAATGGAGGTGGAATTTATATGGAGGCTATGTTGAAACATGGATCATTATTTAATTCTGCAACTATTATTATCACGTCCCATCTCCTCAAAAATCGGAATGCCAAATTACAACCAATTTCTTCAAAAATACATTTAAAACTTTAAGAATCCCGAAAATGTGGTGGGCTGTTATATGGAAGTTATACCAAAATTTAAACCGAGAAAACTATTCTTTAATAAATCCATACTTATAGCTCTGATGGCTCCATTAGGCCGTCGCCGAAAATTACGATAAAATGGGATAAATGATCGAAGTTGACCGGCATCGTAACATCGCACAGGAGCTAAAAATCTACCATAAAACTGTTTTGAACCATTTACACAAAACTGGATTCAAAAAGAAGCTCGATGTTTGGGTGCCATACCAATTAACAGGAAAAAATGGATGGATCGAATTCCCACCAGCGAAGCCTTGTCCAAACGCAATTTAGTGGGACTGGAAGGGATGGCCAAATGCTAAATTCTGATCTCTACTGTCAACGACTGGATCGTTTGAAGATATTATTTTAAAATGCCTATACTGCAAAAGCCCTTAAAAAATATTCTTCAAACCAGTGAGCGGAGTAGTAAAGTCAGATGGGGCCGACCATATGATACCCTACACAGCTACCACTGATATTCAATATTCCGAGCCTTGACTATAACTGGAACCTCATCAGCGCAACATGTCCGCCCTCTAGTGTGATAATTTTAATACTAAATATAATCACAACACATAGAGCTCTGTTAAGTTTCGCATCCGAGGACGTATCATTACCAAAAGGAGTAGGGGTCTTATTTGGACAAAACGCGACCTACATGCAAAATTTCGTGGCGATTGGTACATAACTGTGTCCTATATTGTTTTTACAAATTATAATGGACAGATGGACCGAAACACATGTCTAGATCGACTCAGCTAGTCGAGATATGATGATCGGTATACTTAGAGTTGGGTCTAGGACCAATATTTCGCGGCGTTACAAACTCTTGCGGCTGCACAAAGCTATAATACCCTGACAACATGGTTATGTAGGGTAAAAAATTCACGTTTATGTCGATGTTACTTCAAAAGTTTCCTTAAAAAACAATTTTTATAGATCGTCTATAGGTCCACGCCTAATCTGCAATAGTCCTTCAAAAATATTATTTAATTCTTTCTTTAGTATACCAATCACATCTAGACAGTAGATCAAGTAGATCTAGACATGTGTGTCCGTCTGTCCACTATAATTTGTAGGAACGACACAGTCTACAGTTATGGATCAATCGTCGCCAAATTTTACATGTAGGACGGGTTCTGGTCAAAGAAGACCCCTATTGTTTTTGGTAAAGATTGGGTAATACTTAGGTTATCAAATCGACTAAAAACTTTATATATGTCAATTTTCTGGTCGCTCTCGATGCCACAATTGTTACATCGAGAAAGGGGTCTGACCATGGAATAAATATGGCTGTTTCAATGAAGAGAAAGGGGTCTGACCATGAAATAAATATGGCTGTTTTAATGAAGATCGGTCAATATTTAGCGGGTCAAATGGACCAAGACTTTTGTGTGAAAAATTACAGAATTTGCACATTATGTCGTATTTATTTACTCCATAAGGACATAGTCCGGTGAAGTTGATGGCATATTAAAGAGGAATGGTTGACCTGTAAATAGATACTTTGAGTAGGTACTCGGATGAGGGAGTTGTTTTGGTAGTGATCGGATAGTGTTAAGGGGATGGAATGGACCGACAACTGTATTTTTGTCTGTTTCTAGTGCCTCTCGATGCCACAATTATAAGCCGAAAATCACAACACAGTTTGGCCAACTAATAGGGCAATTAAGGACTGTTCTGATAATAATGCGTCAATATTCAGCCTGTCCAAGAACTTTCTTTGTAAAATTACCAACTTATCGTGCTAAGACAAAATTTTAAAAATTCCGAAAATATGTTAGTGTAAGAAAGAGGAGTTCAAGAAATGTTTCCCAGGCTGGGAATATAGATCCGCAAAAATTTGGATTTTCTTGTAGTGGTTTAGAGTACCATATTATCGGCACCGTCCGCCAGCACTTGTTTATATACACTTATTTACGGTTGTGATTCTCCTTGTGTCCTTAAACATGTCATAAAAAATCCACTGTAAGGTCCTCAAACAATATTGTTCCCAAGAAATCCACAATACAAAATCAATCATTCCCCTTGCAGATATGTGTTTATGATTGCATTTATACAAATGCCTAGAAAAAGAATATTGAAATGGACTCTAAAGTATTTTATATTCCAATTATATGAACAAATGTATGTGGATATTAGGTTGGAGTATCGAATGAATATATATCGAGTTTTCAGTTTCGCATCACTGAAATATTCATTAAGTTAAAAATCAAAACGTATACCAAAATTTCCAATGACGTATAACTTTCAAGTAAGGCCTATATTTTTCCAATTTGTTTCTCAAGTAAGAATATTTCAATTATATATATAAATCTCTATATTACCACCCTAATGCCCATACATAATATGTAGCACCAGTATATGGTGCAATAATGCATAGTAGTGAAAAGAAATGATATAAACTTCGACCTTAACAATATTTGCATATATGTATGAATGTATTGATTGCATTCTCGGAAAAGCTATAACATTTAATATGGTTAATTAAAAGCGACGTTGAAATTGTGCTATCTTCGGTTTATGTAATGGAGACAAATTAATAGTTCAAATTCTTTGCAGTAAACGTTAACTGGCGGGCAGTAAATACGCCGATTTAAGTATGTGTTATGTGTATTTCGAAGAAAAAATAAAGGGGTCATCGTCGTTTGACAGTTGGAATTATTGATTTATAAACGGCAGGTTAAATATTTAATAGAATCGACAGCATTAAGATAATTCGGGCTATCGTTTGGATGGAGACGTTCTATCAATAATATGCCAATATTTAAAGGGTCAATTGACATATTTAAAGTGTCGATTGACATTACATGAAAATCCCTCGAAATAAACAAGTAAAGAAAGTAGGACTGGACCGACTATATGATACCCTTCACCATATGTATCCTTACAATTGCATGTCAATGTTCTCCGATGAAACATTCTCACTTCTTTCTGCAACCTATGATAAATTTAATTTCCTTCGGGCAGATTTAGTGTCGTCTGCGTACCATGGGAAATGTTTATAGAAAATGTTGTATAGCAAAATTGATACACGCTATTCGGTTCGCCGCACTGTTAACAATTAATTTTCAATCAGATATATGTTAGAAATACTTATGGAAGCTATGGCTATGTGGGAGTTACATCAAAATCTTAACCCATTTTTCCGAAACTTACCACACACCATGCCAGACTCAATTCAGAACGCTATGCCAAATTTCGTGCAAATCAAAGAATATAAAGGGACTTAATTGCATCATTCACATAAAATCGGAACAAAATTTATATCGGAGCTATATCTAAAACCGATTTTTCCGAAACATTCTACTCATCCTCCTACTCATCATTCTAGATTCAACGCAGTATGCTACGCCAAATTTCGGTCAAATCGAAGAATATAAAAGGACTTTGGTGCACTATTTACCTAAAATCGGACGAAAATATATATGGGAGCTATATCTAAATCTAAAGCGATTTTCTCGAAACTTAACACACATCATTCTAAATCTAATTCATTACGCTGTGCCAAATTTCGTGCAAATCGAAAGATAGATAGGGACTTAGGTGCACTATTTACCTTAAATCGGACGAAAATATATATGGGTGCTAAATTTAAATCTGAACCGATTTCGGTCAAATCGAAGAATATAAAGGGACTATTGCACTATTTACCTGAAATCGGACGAAAATATACATGGAAGCTATATCTAAATCTAAACCGATTTTGACGAAATTTAACACACATCATTCTAAACCTAATTCATTACGCAGTGCCAAATTTCGTGCAAATCGAAAGATATATAGGGACTTAGGTGCACTATTTACCTTAAATCGGACGAAAATATATATGGGAGCTATATCTAAATCTGTACCGATTTTCACGAAATTTAACACTCGTCGTTCTAGATTTAATTCAGTACGCTATGCCAAATTTCGTGCAAATCAAAGGATATATAGGGGCTTTGGTGCGCCATTTACATAAAATCGGACGAAAATATATATGGGAGCTATATCTAAATCTGCACCGATTTTCACGAAACTTAGCACACATCATTCTGAACCTAATTCAGTACTCTATGCCAAATTTCGTGCAAATAGAAGGATATACAGTTACTTTTTTGCACTATTTACCATAAATCGGACGAAAATATATATGGGAGCTATATTCAAATCAGAACCGATTTTTTTTCCACTTTAAATAGGGCTTGTCCTTGAGCCAAATAGCTCGTCTATTTGCCAAAATTTATACAAATCGGATTATAAATGCGACTTGTTCTTTGTTTACAATTTAACACCAACAGACGGACATGCATATATCGACTCAGAAAGTGATTATATGAATATTCTCAAAAGGAACCATGCGTCTATCTCGTTTCTATTTGCTTGTTACAAACATATGCACAAAGACATAATACCCTGTACCACAGTGTGGTGAAGGGTATAACCATACACATTCTGAAATATATCAAAAATTGCATGTCAATTGGAAGACTTGGAGTTTTTGGTGTAACAAAATTATGTGTGGGAGTTACATCTAATTTTGGATCGATTTTAACAAAACTTCTCTGACATCCAACTGGCCTTAATGCATTATGCTTTGAAAAATTTTGTCTTAGTCGGGCAAACTTTAAGAGTTTGTTGCACCATTTACATAAAATGAACGAAACAATATATGGGAGCTATATGTAAATCTGGCCCGATTTCAACAAAACTTCACAGACATCCAACTGGACTTAGTTCAGTACGCTTTGCAAAATTCTGTCCGAATCGGACAAATATTGGGGTGCACCATTTACCTAAAATAGGAAGAAAATATATAAGGGACCTATATCTATATCTGAACTTTCATCTTCAATTTCAATAGGGTTTGTCATTGGGCCAAATAAATGACATATGCGATTTTTTTCCAAATCGGATTGTAAATGCATATAAAAGGGGGTTATTTGGGAAATACCCCAAAAGGGGGGAATATAAATCATTTTTCTTAGGGGAATTTTTTACCAAATACGAATACAAACCAGTGAGCGGAGCAGTATAGTCGGACGGGACCGACCATACGATACCCTACACAACTACCACGGAACTCAAATTTTCTGCGGAGGTTTATTCCGAGCCTGGGCAATATTTCGTGATATTTGCACCCTCTTGCCCGATTAGAGGTAAACACCACCTCTTCCTCACACTTGCATATTTTTCGAATATTACGAGTATTCAGTGCAGCTATTGTCCAGATTCCCTTCGCCGTGGGTTGTTTTGTGATGTTCGGTTTTCATTTGTGGTCTATAGATCGACTCGAAAATTACACAAAAAATTAAGATTTCGGTCCACTTCATTCCAAAATTATTATCTGATCATCACCGAAAATTATAGGCGTTGTTCTTGACCATAACTGGATCCTCATGGAACATTTCAAAGCGATCAGCGCTATAGTTCCGCTCTCTAGAGTGATAACGGGTAACTAAATAATATACGAATACGGAGATACCTGTAAATATTTAGGTGTAACTCCCACTTCCGAGCACATACAACAATATAATTGGTATTACTTTAAAGGCCAACCACTCCTCTTGGATATAATTTAAACTTCTCGGGTCTATGTCCTTCAGGGGTAAATATATACGCTATAGAATAAAAATTTTGTCATTTTTCACGCAAAAGTCAGGGTTCATTTGACCCGCTAAATATTGACCGATCTTTATGAAAACAGGCATGCTTCATCTTTAGCCCGATCCCCTTCTCCATGGAAAATTTCACGATGTTCGGGCCATTATTGCGGCCTCTAGAGCGACCAGAAAAACCGACAAAAATGTAGTATTTTGACCATTTCATCCCCTAAATATTAACCGATCTTTTCCAAAAACAATAGGGGTCTTCATTGGCCAGAACCCAACCTACATGCAAAATTTCGTGAAGATTGGTCCATAACTGTGGCCTGTATCGTGTTTACAAATTATAATGGACAGAGACGGACGGACACACATGTCTAGATCGACTCAGCTAGTCGAGATATGAGGATCGGTATACTTAAAAGTGGGTCTAGGACCAATATTTCGCGGCGTTACAAACTTTTGGGGCTGCACAAAGCTACAACAGAGTTGTGTAGGGTATAAATACCAATTTACACCGAATTCCGTTTAAAAACGCGCTAAATACCCCAAAAATACTGAAAATTTTAAGGTTACCCATATATGGGGGCTACCAGAAAAAGTGGATCCATATTTATAATTTTTAGTGGAGAAATTTGGTATCCAATAAGAACCCAACATCACAAATTTCAACGAATTCGGTTGAAAATCGCTCTCAAGAACCCCAAAATACCGAAGATTGGGGGCTACCCTTATATGGAAGATATGCCTAAGCGTGGACCGATTTTCGGAATTGACTTGAAATTTACTCTATGTAAAATTTTGGCGATCTTTCTCAATTCGTTAGAGTGATTACAACAGGAAACGGACATGCCTTTATCGTCATATGATTTTATGCTGACCAAGAATATAAGGTCGGAAATGATTATTTCGATGAATTACATGCGGAAGACAAAATTAATATACCCTCCGTACTTGGTGGAGGTTATAAAAAAGTCGTTAAGTTTGAGCCGTTAAGGGCCAACTCGCATCGTACCAGAATTAGAATGTACAGCATGCTGAATTCAAGTTGTCAGTGAATTGGTGTTATTGGACGAAGCTCTCTACGAATTTTATGCAATATATGCACCAAGCGAAAAAAATAATATTGTATACATACTTTTCTAAATAATGTTACAACTTTAATTTCCATTCATTACCTATTATATTTACCTTTAATTTCAAAGTCCATTTAAATTTACACTTATTACACACACATATACATACATCCATCTACAAGGCCAAACCAACCTTCATTTAATATTAGCGTCTTATCTGTAATACTGTCAGCAGTTTAAGATACCATTAGCATGCTTATTTACATGGCAAGAACAAATCGTCACCTTTAACAACGAATAATGTGATAAGCAAGCAAAAACAGGAAACAAAGAGAGAGAGGAAAGAGCACAAGCGAGCAAGTGGCACAACAACAAAAATTTATATAGCTGGCTTAATAACTTGTGAAAGTCAAACAATTCGTAGTAAACGCTTCAATTGACAATTATGCTAAACAATATTATTAAATTACACACCCACACACACTCACACCTGACACACATGCACTCAAACCAAAATAGATTCTCATGAAGAAAAAAAAGTCGTGTATATATATTTGCCATCAATTTTGTGTGTGAGTGTGTTTTTTTATTTGTTCGTCTGTCCCGCAAGAATATGGCCTTAAAATCTATCAGTGCGGAAATTGAAATCATAAAAACACGTTTGGCGGTTAAGGACTTTTTTGCCAATGCCTATAGCCTTTATATGGATTTGTATGTGTAAGAGGGTGTGTGTGTTTCTGTGTTAATGTCACAATACATCCCAAAGTCACCCAGTTTCATAAAGTTCACTTTAAGCTGACAAGGAACAGCCGGGATAAAAATCCCAAAACATAAAATTTGCGAAAGAAATTCTTCACACAAACAACAGCTAAGAAAAGTCGAACTAAACCTACCTTTACATAAAAATTTGTTTAATTTTTAAATCAATAATGTTTGCCTACCACCTTTGGTGAGTGTGTTTGTGTATTTGTGTTACGGTAAAAAAGACCTTGACAGGGCGTTAAGGAATTCATGCAAAAAACTTCATCCCTCTCAAAGGCGAAAAACAATATTGTAAGACTAAAACAAAAAAAAAGCAGCGCCTGAAATATCTTAACCTTCTTACATGGGTATTACCCTCCTGTATAACATTATTGCCAGAAAAAGCAAACGACAAAAACAACAACAATATCATACAACATCAAATGAATGTCTGTTTTCTTTACTTGGCTTTTAAGGTTGTAAACCTTAGATTTACTTTAATATTCGTTTCGTTTTTTTTGTATTTTTTTAAAGAAGGATTCCTTTTTTCGTGTAAAACTTCATGAGTCCTTTGCACAATGGGATGTAAAAAAAGTTAGATAACATTCAATAAAAATTGATTAGTGGTAGAGTTTGGTTCACCAGTTACATAAAATCGGACGAAACTATATATGACAGCCATATGTAAATCTAATCGATTTTCTCCAATTTCAATAAAGTTTGTTATTGGACCAAATAAATTAGATGTTCCAAATTTCAACCAATCCAGATCATAAATGCGACATGTACTTTGTTTACAATTTTACATCAACAGACGGACACACTGACGGACATGCATATGAAAGTGATGCTGCTTGTGAAGTGGTATCAACTTGGTTGTCGTTCAGTCCTGACAGTTTAAGCCTATACGACCAGTTTTGACCACAAGTTCGAGTGACACCGACTGTTGACAGATTTTGGTCCAAAAATTATCCTGAATTCCATCGAAATGTTATTTCGAGCAATATTGCACTTCGAAGAGTTATTGCTGAGAAGCAATAGCACCACAGCATGAGAAGCATCACAGTTCGGAGTGGTTTATTATCCGACTGGATTAGAAACATTATTTCTGGTCGGAGTTGGATGGTATTCAGTCCAGCGTCCATTCAAGAACTGAAAGATACAATCCGTGAGGCTATAGAGGACATAGGTGATATTGTTTTTATACCCTTCACCACACTGTGGTACAGGGTATTATGTCTTTGTGCATATGTTTGTAACAGGCAAAAATAATCGAGATAGACCCATGGTTCCTTTTGAGAATATGCATAGAATCACTTTCTGAGTCGATTTACGCATGTCCGTCTGTCCGTCCGTCCGTCCGTCCGTCCGTCCGTCTGTCCATGTTAAATTGTAAACAAAGTACAGGTCGCATTTATGATCCGAATTGGATGAAATTTGGCATAGGTCACTTATTTGGCCCAAGGACGAACCCTATTGAAATTGGGAAAAATCGGTTCAGATTTAGATATAGCTCCCATATATATATTTAACCGATTTAATGTAAACAGTCCCTATATAACTTTCGATTTGCACGAAATTTAGTACAGCCTAATCATTTAGGTCTAGAATGATGTCTGCCAAGTTTCGTGAAAATCGGTCCAGATTTAGATATAGCTCCCATATATAGTTTCGTCCGATTTCATGTAAATGTTGCCCCAAAGTCCCTATATATCTTTTGATTTGCACGAAATTTGGCATAACGTACTGAATTAAGCCTAGAGTGATGTCTGCCAAGTTTCGTGAAAATCGGTCCAGATTTAGATATAGCTCCCATATATAGTTTCGTCCGATTTCATGTAAATGGTGCCCCAAAGTCTCTATATATCTTTCGATTTGCACGAAATTTGGCATAACGTACTGAATTGAGTCTAGAATGGTGTCTGCCCAGTTTCAAGAAAATCGGTCCAGATTTAGATATAGCTCCCATATATAGTTTCGTCCGATTTCATGTAAATGGTGCCCCAAAGTCCCTATATATCCTTCGATTTGCACGAAATTTGGCATAACGTACTTAATTGGGCCTAGAATGATGTCTGCCAAGTTTCATGAAAATCGGTCCCGATTTAGATATAGCTCACATATATAGTTTCGTCCGATTTAATGTAAATGGGGCCCCAAAGTCCCTATATATCTTTCGATTAGCACGAAATTTGGTACAGCCTAATCATTTAGGTCTAGAATGATGTCTGCCAAGCTCCGTGAAAATCGGTCAAGATTTAGATATAGCTACCATATATAGTTTCGTCCGATTTCATGTAAATTATGACCAAAATCCATATATATCTTTCGATTTGCACGAAATTTGGCATAACGTACTGAATTGAGCCTAGAGTTATGTCTGCCAAGTTTCGTGAAAATCAGTCCAGATTTAGATATAGCTCCCATATAGAGTTTCGTCCGATTTCATGTAAATTGTGCCCCAAAGTCTCTATATATCTTTCGATTTGCCCGAAATTTTGCACAACGTACTGAATTGAGCCTAGAGTGATGTCTGCCAAGTTTCGATAAAATCGGTCCATATTTCTATATAGCTCCCACATATAGTTTCGTCCGATTTCATGTAAATGGTTCACCAAAGTCGCTATATATCTTTCGATTTGCACGAAATTTGGCATAACGTACTGAATTGAGCCTAGAGTGATGTCTGCCTTGTTTCGTGAAAATCGGTCCAGATTTAGATATAGCTCCATTTTATTATAGATTGATTTTATGTAATTGACGCACCAAGGAACCAATAGGAACAAAACGTTCTAAAGTTAGTATAACCTAACCTGTGACAAGTTTGTTTGAATTCGCTTAATATGTGGATATAGCTTACATATATTTTTTCGCCCGATATCAAGCAAGTTGGGCATCATACTCCTCATGTTAGTCAGATTGACATCAAATTTTGCACAACGTACAAAATTGAGAATAGAATTACGTAGTTGCGTTTTCTAGAAGTACAGACATAGTCAACCGGATGACCTATTTATATTTGTTTGAAGTCGATTTACACACTTTATGGACAAATCTAGGTAGATACACATTTAGATAAATATCACATATTTTATTTCATCCAATTTCATGTTAATAGTCCTGTTTAATGTACCCATAGTGGTGAAGGGTATCCTAGAGTCGGCCCCGTCCGACTTTACTACTTTCCTTACTGGTTTATAGTGATATTGTTTTTATTTCCGTTTGTAACTAATCGAAGTTATAATTTCCGACCCTATAAAGTGATCAGCGTAGAATTATATGATGATTTAGACATGTCCGTCTGTCTGTTGTAGTCACTGTAGCGTTAGTGTCATTTGTCTGCAGGCAGGATGGGTTATATCGGTCCACGTTTTGGCATAGCTCCCATAGAAGGGTACTCCCCTATTTTCGATGTCTGGGGGTTCTTGAGCGCGTTTTTCAACGAAATTCCCGGAAATTCGGTACATTGGGTTCTAATTGGGTACGCAATTTCTCCACTAAAAATTACAAATATCGGTCCATTTTTTCTGGTAGCACCCATATAACGGTACCCTTTATATTTCCTGTACTTTTTTCCGAATCGACTGTAATATAGTATTTTGAGTTCTACACAAAAATTATAAATATAGGTCCATTTTACGGATAGGGTACCGCCAATTTTTGGTATTTTGGGTTTCTTGAGCCCGTTTTTCGGCCGAATTCGCTGTTATTTAATATTTTGTAGTCGTATGTGGTAACAAATCTCCCTGCCAAAAATTATTAATATTCGCCCGCTTTTAGGGGTAGTCCCCATATAATCAACCTCTTATATGAAAATAGTTAGATGATTTGCTTCGTTTGTTGGGGCTGTACCCATACAGGCGTATTCTACAATAATATGGGGTATAGTCATTACTCGGAATAGTCAGTTTTTACTCTACAAATTGTGAAATTCTAAGACGATAACAGAGAACTAACCGTTTTAATCATTCCGCCTTCTAAGGATATCGGGATAAAAAAAACTTGAACCTGACGATAATGATATATTTATCCCCCTTTAGGCATATCCTCATATAGCTTTGCAATCTAAATTGCAGTATCAGTCCACGTTTTGGGGTTTTCAGATTTTAGGAAAAATCCCCATTAAAAATTGCTGAAATTTGTATTGGTGTACAGAATTATCGGTACAGGTCCATTTTTATACCCTTCACCACACTGTGGTACAGGGTATTATGTCTTTGTGCATATGTTTGTAACAGGCAGAAGGAATCGAGATAGACCCATGGTTCCTTTTGAGAATATGCATGGAATCACTTTCTGAGTCGATTTATGCATGTCCGTCTGTCCGTCCATGTATTTTTGTTAACAAAGATTGGATGAAATTTTGCACAGTTCACTTATTTGGCCCAAGGATGAACCCTATTGAAATTGGGAAAAATTGGTTCAGATTTAGATATAGCTCCCATATATATTTTCGTCCGATTTTAGGTAAATGGTGCACCAAAGTCCTTATATATAGCCTTCGATTTGCACGAAATTTACGTACTTTACGTACTGAATTAAGCTTAGAACGATGTGTGCTGAATTTCGTGAAAATCGGTTCAGGTTTAGATATAGCTCCCATATATATATTTTCGTCGGATTTTAGGTAAATGCTGCAACAAATTCCCTATATATCATTTGCTTTGCACGAAATTTGGCATAGCGTACTTAATTAAGTCTTGAACGATGCGTGCTAAATTTCGCGAAAAACAGTTCAGATTTAGATATAGCTCCCATATATATTTTCGTCCGATTTAATGTAAATGGTGCACCAAAGTCGCTATATATCCTTCGATTTGCACGAAATTTGGCATAGCGTACTTAATTAAGTCTAGAACGATGTGTGCTATATTTCGTGAAAATCAGTTCAGATTTAGATATAGCTCCCATATATATTTTCGTCCGATGTTATATAAATGGTGCACCAAATTCCTTATATATCCATAGATTTTTCCGAAATTTGGCAAAACGTACTAAATTAAGCCTAGAACCATGTGTGCTAAATTTCGTGAAAATCTGTTCAGATTTAGATATAGATCCCATATATATTTTCGTCCGAATTTATGTGAATGGTGAACCAAAGTCTATATATAGCTTTCGATTCGCACGAAATTTTGAATAGCGTACTGAATTAAGTCTAGAACGATGAGTGTTAAGAAATATGTTTTCGGGTCTATTATTATATAGGCCCATGGTTTGACATAGCTTCCATATAAATATCCGTAACAATTTTCCGTATTTTGAATGTTTTAGACGCACTTTTATACCAAAGTGGCTGTAATTTAAATTCCGGGTTCAGCGAACGTGAAAAAATCTGTGCAGGATTATTTCAATGTAGGTTCACGTTTTGTCTAGTTGCCATATAAAGGTCCCGATTTTTTAAAGAAATTTTGAATGCACATTAAATGAATGTTGGTATACAAGGCTTGAAACGGTATTTTTCCTAGATTTGTATGTATTTTCCGAGATTTCGACTGCCATTTCCAATTAAAAACTCAAAATCACGAAAGTCTTATTCATTCAATAGATTTTACATTAGGGTCTATATATCATATTCACCAGAGTGAATTTAAATTTCTTACATGAGGTTCTATTTTTCGTTTTATGATGTTACGAACAATATATCCAGGATAAATGAAAGCATACGGTCCCACGTGGACGATTAACGTTCCCTTAACTTCCATCCCATTGTGCCAGATGGATGCATCCAGACCTTGTATGTTTGTTGTCCTTTTTTTCCAGTCGCTGTTGCTTAGTCATTTGCCTTGGCCTCCTCCGTTTATGTATTTTCTAATAAAATGTGATAAAATTCACGGCATATCGCCTTTATTTTGCCTAAAGTATGAATATAATTTTTTGTGTCTGCTTCATCATGTAGTTTGTTGTCGTTGTCGATTTTTTTTCCGTTTATTCCGCTGCCAGAAAATTTGAAAAGTACAAAGCGAAAAAGATGAAGTCAACGAAGAAGAAGAAGAGGAGGAGGAAAAAAAAGCTGAACAGGAACAAATACCGTGTTTTAGGTTTATCTGAAAAAAAGGAGAGGAGATTTTCTTTTGAAAGAAAACTTCTGTTTGGGTAGTAAAATCTAATATCAAATGCAAATTTTCATTTGTTTTTTTTTCGAAAGGAAATCCAATGAAAGGAACAGAAAAAGGAGGAAAAACGAAAGAAAAAACAAACGGTTATAAAATAAAGTGAAATTAAGTTAGAGGAGGAAACAACAAATAGGACCGTCATGATCGACTTACAAATAATTGTTGTCGTTGATGGTGTTGGTGTCGGGTGCTATGGTGCGGTTCGGTAGTGTGATGATGGTGATTTTTTGAGGCAACCATGGCAACATTTGGGTGTTATTTTGACAGCACCAGTTGGTCGAGTGTGTGTAGGTGTTTTTTGGTAGACACATTTTCTCCGTTAAGAATTTGGTATATTTTTTCGGTAAAAAACAAAGAACACATTTTGTAGGAGCAATATTAAATTTAAAAACAAAAGCTGTAACTTAAAAGCAGATTGCAATTACAAAATCTAATAGCATTTTTCTGCTGCTGCTGTTTTTTTTTCTTTGAACTTTGTGGCAGGGATAAATAATTGAAACACGTTTCTGTTGGAATTTTACTGTCGTTGAAGGACAATGACATTTATGCCCCCGCCATAAGTTTAACGCACATTTCACGTGTAAGGCTAATGCCACTTGTGTTTTGTTTAATGGGGCATTTCGGTTTTGGAAATTAGAAGTTTTGGGGAAAGATAATAATAACCTTTGCCCACTCCATGCCATTAAATTGAAATCTCAAACAACTCGCTGGAGGATTCAATATTAAGTCTGACTATTGACCACTATTCTGTGACAAGTTTATCCATCACAAGGAAATCTTAGTAAATTGTCTACAAATCATCAACAAATAAAACCCATCTCTCTTTTCTCACCCACAAAAATATGTAAATTATATTTAAATATTCTATTATTTGTATATCCCCCACTTGTGTTTGCTTTCCTTTCTTCCCCAAAAATAACCATAACAAATCACAAAACTTCAATTTTATTTTTGTTTTTTTTCTGAACTTGTTTGCTTAGCGTAAATGATTACCACTTAAAAAGTGTTCAACAGCCATCTAAAAACCAATCGGAAAAAATGCTAACATATGTTTTACTACGACTTGAAGAAGCCTCCAAACGAAAGTGTGTTTATATAGACACAACACCCCCACCCTACCAAACTATACCACATCCACTCATACACACACACACACGCACATATACATATATCCAATAACCAGACATCAAACATTACCAAAAGAAGGATATGGATAGTAGGATATGTGCCTCGTTGTTTTTAGTCATTTGAGTTGATTTATTTCTTCGTCCTCTTCGACTATGGTTTCTAGTTTATATGGAGTATGACGTTGGAAAACTGTAGGGCAAACAAACAAAAAAGTATAAAAAAATAAAACAACTCATTTCAATACGAAAGTGTTAAAGAAAATTGTGGTTGATTTTATTAAAAGCATCGGGAAGATGTGAAGCATATAGTAGAGTACACTGGAAGAAAAGTAGGGAATATTTTTGCCCTACAATGTTATTACCCATACACTATGCCTTTGTACATACGAAATGGATTCTAACCAAAACGGAGATCACTTTAGAACTTTTTGCAAGGATATCCTTATCTATGAGGATTTATTTGACATATACGAAATGAAATTGACATTTTAAACCCAATGGATTTATTAAAACCCAGTAAAATGTTTATGCATAATCAGTAAGCCGCATTAATCGGTCGACATTTAATAGGTCAAATGGGCCAAGACATTTGTGTGGAAAAATACAAAAATAGTATATCTTCACTTCGCAAATATATGATCCAGAAAAAATCCAAGAAGAAGAACGATGTAGTCGGAGGCAAAGTTTCGGAGGCAAAGTCGATTAGTTAGACCTTAAGAATACCTATAAAATGTTTTCAAGAGCTTAAGAATACCTATAAAATGTTTTCTATATCTTTTCCGTGTCAATTTTGGACTAGAGGTTGGTTTAAAACAACTGGATTAAGTCCTGGTTAAAACTTGAGGTTATTTAGACAAATTTCAACATTAACCAGTGAGGAACGTTCAAAAGTCGAACGGGACGGCTGTATGATACTCTTCACCACTATTGGTGCATACAAGAAGCGCCAATTTATGCAATATCCTGTAGGTAGAACAGACATATGATCTTTAGAGGACCTTTGAAATGGAATCAGGCGAAATTAAATGTGTGATGTACATAGATATTCGAACCTATTACAAAACCCCACAGACATTCCATTTGTATAAAACCGAGGTATTCTGCAGCAAAAACCACCGTCTACAATTTCACATGTATGTGGAATAGACGTAGGCTCCATTTACATAAAGTCAGACGAAAATATATGTGGGAGCTATATCTAAATCTGGACCGATTTTCATGAAACTTCACACGCATCATTATAGCCTCAGTTCAGTACGCTATACACAATTTCGTGCAAATACCATGTATGGTACTCCATAACATGAAATAGGATAAAAATATATATGGGAACTATATCTGAATATGCACCGATATTCACGAAACTTAACACGCATCATTCTAGGCTTACTTCAGTGCCCTATACCAAATTTCGTGCAAATCGAAAGATATTTAGGGACTTTGGCGCACCTTTTACCTTAAATTGGACCAAAATATATATGGAAGCTATATCTATACCTCAACTGATTTCCACACATCACTGTAGACTTAATTCAATACACTTTGCCAAATTTCGTGCATATAGAAAGATATAAAGGGGCTTTGGTGCACCATTACCATTAAATCGGACGAAAATATATATGGGAGCTATATATAAATCTTAACTAATTTTCACGAAACTTAACACACATCATTATAGACTCAATTTAGTACGCTATGCCAAATTTCGTGCATATCGAAAGATATTTAGGGACTTCGGCGCACCATTTACCTTAAATCGGACGAAAATATAAATCGGAGATATATAAATCTGCACCGATTTTTACGAAACTTGGAACACATCACTATAGACTCAATTCAATACGTTATACCCAATTTCGTGGAAATCGAAAGATATATAGGGACTTTGGTGCACCATTTACCTTAAATCGGGCGAAATTGTATATGGAAGCTATATCTAAATCTGAACCGGTTTTTAAAAAAAAATTAACACAATTTACTTACTTCAGTGCCCTATACCAAATTTCGTGCAAATCGAAAGATATTTAGGGACTTTGGCGCACCTTTTACCTTAAATTGGACCAAAATATATATGGAAGCTATATCTATACCTCAACTGATTTCCACACATCACTGTAGACTTAATTCAATACACTTTGCCAAATTTCGTGCATATAGAAAGATATAAAGGGGCTTTGGTGCACCATTACCATTAAATCGGACGAAAATATATATGGGAGCTATATATAAATCTTAACTAATTTTCACGAAACTTAACACACATCATTATAGACGCATGTCAGTACGCTATGCCAAATTTCGTGCATATCGAAAGGTAAATGGTGCGCCTAAAGTCCCTAAGGCGCACCATTTACCTTAAATCGGACGAAAATATAAATCGGAGATATATAAATCTGCACCGATTTTTACGAAACTTGGAACACATCACTATAGACTCAATTCAATACGTTATACCCAATTTCGTGGAAATCGAAAGATATATAGGGACTTTGGTGCACCATTTACCTTAAATCGGGCGAAATTGTATATGGAAGCTATATCTAAATCTGAACCGGTTTTTAAAAAAAAATTAACACAATTTATTCCAGATTTTATTCAGTAATTTATGCCCAATTTCGTGCCAATCAGAAATATTAAATGGATCGAAAACGAATATATATAAATCTTAACCGATTTTCTCGAAACTTAACTCACATCATTCCAGACTTAATTCAATATACTGTGCCAAATTTCGTGCATAACGAAGGATATATAGGGACTTTGGTGAACCATTTACATTAAATTAGACAAAAATATATATGGGAGCTGTATCTAAATGTGAACCGATTTCCACCAAACTTCACACACATCATTCTAGATTTAATTTAGTGTGTTATGTCAAATTTCGTGCAAATCGAAAGATATTTAGGGACTTTGGTGCACCATTTATATTAAATCGGTCGAAAATATATAGATGGGAAATATGTCTAAATCTAGGTCTATTTCACTACGCTATGCTACATTTCGTGGAAACCGAACCATTTGCCTTAAATCGGACGAAATTTTATATATGGGAGCTATTTCTAAATCTGAACCAAATTTAATAGGTTTCGTCCTTTGTTTACAATTTAACATCAACAGAGGGACGGACATGCAAAATTGACTCAGAAAGTGATTCTATGCATATTCTCCAAAGGAACCATGGGTCTATCTTGTTTCCTGTTGCCTGTTACAAAGATATGCACAAAGACATAATACCCTGTACCGCAGTGTGGTAATTAATTGACATGATATGCCGAATTTTCGAATGCAAAAATTCCAACGCCATTCGAAAGAGAACATGTCTGACTGTGGGATGAACTAGTATTAGTAACACCGCACAATATGGCGGACTTATCAAAAAAGAAAAGACCTTATTAATAATTGGTGGTGGGGGGGGGGGGGGGCTACGGCTGGTTTAAGATAACTCCTCACTGGAACATCGGAATCCGGAACATCGGAATCCAACTATGTTAGAAAGAGTACATGACTGGCTCTCGTATGAACTAGGATTATTGTCTTCACTCAGAAATTAAATACAAAATTATTAAAAAAATCAGTGAGCGGAGCAGTATAGCCGGACGGGGCCGACCATATGATACCCTACACAACTTTCACGAAAAACTAACTTGTGTTGTGATCTTCTTATTCCCATTGGAGCCTATAGATCGACTCAAAAAAACACAAAAAAATATGTTTTCGGTCCACTTCATCGTCACCGAAAATTTTAGGTGTTGTCCTTGACCACAACTGGAACCTGATGGAACATTTAAAAGCGATCCGCTCTATATTTCCGTACCCTAGTGTGGTATTAAATTATTAAATAATATCTGAATACGTAAACACCTGGTAATATTTAAGTGTTACTCCCACATCCGAGTACATACGACAATATAATTGGTATCAATTTAAAGGCCAACCACTCCTCTTGAATATACTATCAACTTCTCGGATCTATGTCCTTCAGGGGCAAATATATACGTCATAGAATACAAATTTTGTATTTTTTCACACAAAAGACAGGGTCCATTTGACCCGCTTAATATTGACCGACCTTTATCAAAACAGGCATGCTTATTCTTTGGCCCAATCCCCTTCTCCATGTAAAAATTCGAGATGTTTGGGCATTATTTGCGGGCTCTGGAGCAACCAGAAAAACCTGCAATAATTAAGTATTTGGTCCATTTCATCCCCTAAATGTTAACCGATCTTTACAAAAAAACAATAGGGGTCTTCATTGGCCAGAACCGGTCTTACATGCAAAATTTCGTGAAGATTAGTCCATAACTGTAGCCTGTATCGTGTTTACAAAACATAATGGACAGACGGTCGGACGGACGGACACACATGTCAAGATCGACTCAGCTAGTCGAGATATGACGATCGGTATACTTAAAGGTGCGTCTAGGACCAATATTTCGCGGCGTTACAAACTCTTGGGGCTGCACAACGCTATAATACCCTGACAACATAGTTGTGTAGGGTATAAACCATATTAATTGGGTTTAGATAGAGCTCTGAAATTTTCCACATATTCCTAGGGTGTTTGGTATTGCAAATGGCATATATCGGTTCACGTTTTGGTGTATTCCCCATATAACGGTACTAAACTTAACCAGCCGAGCTTAACGACATTTATAATTGATTTATGAAGAACACAGATATAAATTACTTTCCCTGTTCTGCGACTACTTGCTTCATAGATTCAATACCCATAGTTTTGACATCGAAACTAATAACCTATATTTCTTTAAGTGTATTTTCATCATTTCCCTAGCACTTACAAGCAACAACTAACAACTTCATGTAAAAACATATCCGTATCCTTTGGCAGAGTGTTATTCTCATTATTGGAACATCGTTATTCATCGATTGAGGAGAGGCAAACTGAAAACAAAACCAACAAAATACGACAGACAGACAAGAAAAAAAATAATAGCAAACATTATGGAAATGTATTTTCTTCATTCGTCTGTGGGTTACTAAGTAAAGTGAGTTGTTTCAGTCTCAATTTCATTTGATTTGGTGTGGAATAAGACGAACACTGCACATATATGTTTCACTCTGTTCTTGTTGTTGTTTTAGAATTCGCAAAAAACAACAACACAAACAAACATAATAGACAACAGTAAAAAATCATGGGGATGGCTAACAAAATCCTCATCTTCATGGCTATGTGACAGACATTTCAACTCTCTACTCTCCCGTCATTTTTATGGTGTCGGTGACACAATACTTGGCAGAAAAAAGGAGGATGTACACATGTGGTAATAAACTTACACGTCTGGGCCATTATGTCAATGTGCCTTGTCGTTTGTTGGGCCCCTCCCTGCCACCATCATCGTCGTCATCATCATTCTATTGCTCTTCGTTAAGGAAATAAGTGTTTGCTTTTTTTGCAATAACATGCAGACATTTTTCAACAAGAATTTGAATTAGATTTAAGCACTGCCATTCAAACAGGCACCTCCAACTAAATGCGGAGAATCCTTCTACTACTCCAACCTACAATCCAAGTCCAAGCATTAACGACAGGCAGACAGACACACAAAAAGGATGTCGGTGTGTTTTGAAATGGATATTACTTTTTTTATTTTTCTACTCAATGTTACAAATAGGATGCCCAGAACTAGGCGAGGAGAGGCAGGGAAAGAGGCTCTGTTATGATTGTTATGAATGACTGAATAAATAAATATCACAATGAATTGAAATGAAAGTTATGGCATGACCTTTCTCTTTTCCTAGCACAATACCAAAAAACAAAAAACAACAACATCTAATAAACATTTGAGTCCTTTGACAAATTTATATTTTTATATGTTTCATTTATTTTATTTTTTGGTAATATTTTTAACACTTTTTTAAGTTGTTGTCTTGTCCTACATATAAAAATTCTTTGAACATATCCTTTTCTGTATTCAGTTTTAATTTTATATCCAATGAATAATAAGCGTCGCATGAAATTGTTATCTTCACCATTTTTCGGTGATAACCCTATAAAGATATTATATATCGCAATGTTATTGCAAAGGGCAATTGTGATGATCAAAGGAAGAAAAGTGTTATAATTTTATACGAAATAAATTGTTTTTGTAATAAACCATGGCCAAAAAGATGATTTTTGTTGAAAGCAAAGTGATAAGATGTCATTACTAGGGTTCCAGGTTTTGTATAAAAATATTTTTAAATAATTCCAATAAAGAAGGGAGCAAAACACGGGCGGATACTTTTTGACCTATAACAAATTACGTATGGGCGCAGTATCTATAGATTTAAAATAAAAATCCACACACTTTGACAAAAAATGGAGCTCATGATCGTAAGGTGGAAAATTATTCATCCTTAGGGTTAAAGCCCTTTTCGTGTATATAAAGAAGCTGGAAGTACAAATCGGATTTATTATCAAATTATTGAGGGCCAAATAGGGCGAAGATTTTTACTCTAAAAATCTTTGTAGAAATATGATTTAGAAATCCTTGCCTATTTGTCTAGTAGTTATTGAAAAATGTTCACTAAAATCCACGCCTATAAGTCTAATAGTCCTTGTAAAATATATTTATTTAAGTTTTCGGCTATTTGTCTAATAGTCCTATTAAAACCAGTAAGGAAAATAGTAAAGTCGAACGGGGCCGACTATATGATACCCTTCACCACTTTGAAGGGTACCATTCTGCAACCGATACTAAATTGTTCATTTGAGACTTTTGTTCATATACAGGGACTTTTGTGCACAATTTACCTTAAATCGGACGAAAATATATATGAGATCTATATCTAAATCTGAACCGATTTTCAGGAAACTTAACACACATCATTCTAGAGGTAATTCAAATTGAATGATATATAGGGACTTTGGTGCACCATTTACGTTATATCGGACGAAAATATATATGGGAGCTATATATAAATCTGAACCGATTTCCAGGAAACTTAACACACATCATTCTAGACCTTATTTGTTAAATCGACTCAAAAAGTGATTCTATGCACACTATGTGTCTATCTCGTTTCCTTTTGCCTGTTACAAACATATGAACAAAGACATAATATCCTGTACCACAGTGTTGTGAAGGGTATAAAAAGAATTTGGTTCAAGAACCTCAAAATACCGAAAGTTTGGTGATTCCCTTATATGGGGTCTACCAGAAAAAATTGACCAATATTTAAAATTTATAGTGGAGATATTTGCTACCTAATAAGAACTCGACGTACTAAATTACAGTCAATTCGGTCGAAAAATACGATCAGAACCCCCAAAATACCAACAATTTGGGTGTACCGTTATATGGGGACTATCTGAAAAACTGGACCTATATTTATAATTTTTAGTGGAGTAACTTGGTACCCAATAAAAACTTAATGTACAAAATTTCAGAGAATTCAGTTATAAAACGAGCTTAAGAACCCGAAAATACCAAAAATTGGGGTACCCTTATATGGGCGCTCTCCGAAAAAATGGACCTTTATTTATAATTTTTGTTAGGAAGATTTGCTACCCAATTAGAACTCAAAGTACCAAATTTCAGCGAATTCGGTCGAAAAATGCGATCAAAACCCCCAAAATACCGAAAATTGGGGGTAATCTTATATGGGGGCTATCCGAAAAAATTGACCTTTATTTGTAATTTTTGGTACAAAGATTTGCTACCCAATAAGATCTCAAAGTACAAAATTTTAGCGAATTCAGTTAAAAAAGCGCTCAAGAACCTCAAAATACCGAAAATTTGGGGGTACCCTTATATGGGAGCTATGCCTAAACGTGGACCGATTTCAATTGGGTTCGTCCTTGGGCCAATTAAGTGACCTGTGCCAAATTTTATCCAAATCGGATCATAAATGCGACCTGTACTTTGTTAACAAAAATACATAGACGGACAGACGGGCGGACAGACGGACATGCATAAATCGACTCAGAAAGTGATTCTATGCATATTCTCAAAATGAATTATGGGTCTATCTCGATTATTTTTGCCTGTTACAAGCATATGCACAAAGACATAATACCCGGTACCACAGTTTGGTGAAGGGTATAAATATTCTTTGAAAATATAAAAAAAAATATAAAAAATAAAAATTCTTTGAAAATGTTTGTCTATTGGGCTAATAGTCCTTTTAAAAACATTATTTAATAATTGTAAAAATATTCTTTAAAAAATCCACAGAAAATCATTGTAAAACACTCTTTAAAAATCTAATCCTATCATTCTAGTAGTACTTGCAAAATATTCTTTAAAAATAGTCGTTGCAAAAATATTTTTCAAACTGGCCCGTATAGCCCCTTTACAAATTACAACTTTTAATTTAATGGCCCATATACAAACATAAGGAAAGTTCAGTAGTAGGACGAAGCCGACTACATGATATCCTTTACCACTTTGTGTGCATACGTACAATGTCTTGTCAATAGAGCAGACATACCATATCATCGGATCATCGACCACTAAATTAAATATGATATATATATATATATATATATATATACTAATTTAAATCAACACATAAACATATCATTTTGAAGGAAAGAAATGTAGGGGCTTTACTGCACCGTTGTGGACTATTTACCTAAAATCGGACGAAGCTGTATTCAGGAGCTATATCTAAATCTGAACCGATCGGACAAATATTTGGAATTTGGTGCTCCATTTACGTTAAATCGGACGAGACTATATATGGGAGCTATATGTAAATTAGGGATAATTAGTCATGCAAAAGTCGACTTTTTGATTTTTGCCTCTGACCAAAAACCGATAACGTCAAAATACCTCAACATGGACCCATAAAGAAAATTTTCTACAAAAATATTGTCTGCCCTCTAATAATACGGAATGCTAAAATATAGCTACTAGACCTTCAAAATACCAGACAGTGGATCGAAATCTTTATCTGGGGGCTATAAAATAACGGGGTTCTCTATCGAAAATTTTCTTCAGAGATATCTTTCACATCCAATAACCCGGAAAACCAAACTGCAGCCACTTTGATGAAGAAATTTTATTGCAATCTTAAAAATACCGAGACTTTTCTATGGGACCTATGTTACAGGAAATGTTGCATAAAGAATGTTGTTGACGCATCTAACATCACATAATCGCATCCAATTCCCCTTTGTTGTTGTTGTAGCAGTCCTATTGTTTTTACACAATGGGCTGAGGTGACAGACGTAGGCCGAGTAAGACTCCGGTCGTTTCGGATCGTAGACCCCTCTGTCGTGGAAACGATACCCTTTTGTTGGTCTTTTTGCTGAGTTTGCCGAATACTATATTTTCATCAATCACTGCTTAGTAGAGCTCTATTCTATAGTATCAGTTGTTGCTGTCATATTTCTCTTTCGTGCAGTTAGGTTAGTTCGGTTAGTATTTCCAGACTTTACAGAAGATTCGGATGCAACGCTGGTCTTTTTTATAATAGAGCCTGATTTGATGTCCTAAATCGATGAAATCTTTTGGAATTCTTTTCTAAAAGTTAGTTGGATTATTTTTCTCTTTGTAACCGGAGAATCGGTCTTTTGTTGGCCCGGTGCTCTCATTCACTGCACAGTAGAGCTCGACTAGTAGTTGCTGCCATATTCATCTTTAGTGCAGTCAGATTAGTCATTTTAGGATTCCCTGTTTTTACGGATTCTCGTGGCAGTATCCTATAATGTTGGGCTGGCTCAGCTTTCTCTTTGTTTCCGATCCAGGATTAACATACGTCTCCTTTTCATCTATTGTGAAGATGTGAAAGAAAGCTCAGGCTTCACTCCGACTAGATCCCGCCATTGCGTCCCATAAGTGTTCCAATCGAAAACTTAGAACATAATCTAATTATATAGGACAACTTCTTTCAGACATTTTAACTACACTCTTAATAAATCGTTAGGATGGCATATAAAAAAAAATACTTTATTTTATTTACGATGCCTCGAGTTTTCTATGCAACGTAGTTTGAAGGAAAATTTCTTCATCACGAAACATAAAATGGATCAAAGCCATTGGTTGACCTCCCATTGAGAAAATATGCAATTATGAAAATAGTCCGAAAATATTTGATCATAAAATACATATTAAATACAAAGAGTAGCATCCATTCCCATTTATGTTTCAAAAATAGTGCTTTTTCATTTTATTACCCCGTAAAGAGCGGCGTAGAGGCGGAACTATGCATTATAATTGACTTTAATTTCGATATACCGTTTTCGTTTGATTCATTCCGCCCGATAGACGAGTAGATGAATTTTCAATTCTGTAACAAATCAGTTCCGGTACTTTTGGCTACTAATTTTTCCCCCCATTGATAAATATTGTACCACCCACTGTTACAATTGTTGTACGTTCCAAGAAATATAAAATATTTTTGGGTAAATATCTTAGCAATTTATGAATGATGTTGAAAG
Organism: Musca vetustissima; assembly: GCF_032173495.1. Classification (NCBI taxonomy): domain Eukaryota; kingdom Metazoa; phylum Arthropoda; class Insecta; order Diptera; family Muscidae; genus Musca; species Musca vetustissima. The sequence goes on from NW_026886970.1 coordinate 79,880, forward strand.
CGGAAATATTTGATTTTTCCCAAAAAGAGAAATGATACACTTTGGGAAGCAAAATCCGTAAAACCACTAAATAACCCAGCTAACAACACACAAAAAGGTCAAACCAAGACAATAGAAGTCGGTTGGCTTCAAACGTGAGTTAATACAAAGATGGCATGGGAGTGTACCCGCTCCCATTGGAAAACAATAAATATGCAATGACAATTATGTCTTAAACAATAACTCAACAAGCAGTGCTGAGTAGAGTAGAGCAGTCAGTCCATCTTAACCTGACCTTAATGGGTGATTATAACTGTCAGTTTGTCTAATTATTTTCTCTCTCTCGGTTTTTGTGTGAATGTCTAAGCGTGAGCTAATCATTTTCTTACCTGGCATGTGCGTTGCACACAAGCAGAACAAGTAAAAGGGGCGTTGCAGCAACCTATCGTCGTACATAGTGGTACATACAAACAAACATGCCGCTAGCATACCTAGCAGGGACTCTTCGCCTTCTGATCTAGTTTTACATCATTACTTTCTCACTTGGCTTCGTTTTTCGTTTACTTGGCCCTTTTGGAAACTGGGTAATGAATTAGAGTAAAAAAAAGAGAGATTGCTTGCTGTCCGACTGACAGTTCATTTTTATCATCAGGTGGGATGACAATTAAAATTTGTTTTTGTTCCCCACATTGCTTTTTTTAAAGACCAAAAATGCCGCCGTTCCCGGTGTTAAATATGAAGCAGTAGAAAAGGGCCAACATTGAAAATTAATAAAAAACCGAAAATTGACCATAAAGTAGAGTTAAGAAGCATAACTAAACTGGACTCAAAATATTGGTGTGTATGTCTATTGAGTGTCGAACCGCCTGTCTGTGTTCTACCAATTCATTCATCCCGGGCAATGAAATATCAAAGTCATTCTATTGCAAAGCCTCTGTTTGACGGATAGGCACAGTGGTGTGAAGTAAACGTGGTCTGAGTTGTTAACAATTACAATACTGTAGAGTGAGGATAATATTAATAGCGCAGGGTGTGAACTATTGAATCCATAGGTACCGAACTTTTATTTCTTCAAAGATTTTAGAAGGTACAATTTACAACAATACAACGTCAGTATTGTTTCAATTTTCTCATTTGCCTGAAGTCTGTGGAGAAGACGAACCAGAGAAGACGGATCATTGTGCCCATGACAACACCTCGAAATATTCATTCATTAATATATAAATATATTTCGGATCAGAAGAAAATTCTATCTCGATATAAGCCTGTCCATCTGTTTGATGAAATCACGATAAAGATATGCATCTACGCAGAAAATGAGAAATAATTCCATGTTTTCACATGACATCCATTAAAAGGCCCTTTTCCAAATTTTCAATAAATTTCAGGGCTTTGGCACCCATTTTCCAACCAATGTCCCTGTAATGTGGCATTTTAAGAGTTTGGAGGTGGATATATATTTATGCAGAAACATTTCTATAGATCCTCTGCCATTTTCGCTCAAAGTGATTGTAATTATGCATTCCCTGCTTGTTGTAGAACCATTTATTGACTCACACATAAACATTACACCATATTGTCAGTATTGGAAAGGCTTTAACAACATTTACCAAACAAACTTTGGTAAATTTAAATGGAAGAATATAGTTCGATACGTTTCTCTATATAGGTGCAAGTTTTGACCTACTCCACTTGCTAGTCGAAAGCACTCCTTGTACTGATAATAATACAGAAGCACAATGGCAAAGAATTGCCCACTCCCTACAAACTGCAGCAAAAGCAACAATTGGATACCAAAGGCCGCCATCAAGCAACCCATGGTACGATCAGGAGTACCGTAATGCTACTGATGTGAAAAAACGCAGCATATAGGGTAGTCCTGCAGACAGTAGCAACACGTTATCGGAGTATCGGAAGGAGGGAGGGGAAACGTATTTTCAGAAAAAAGAAGAATTAACAAGAACAAGTGAAAAAGCGTTCGGCCGGGCCGAACTTTGGATACCCTCCACCATAGTTATACTGACATATACATGCAAATGAAAATATAGGGAACATACCAAAAAGTGGGTATATACCTAAAGGGGGATCAATATTGATTACATAGTGTAGGAAATCTATCTATATATATAAAAGAGCTTAGTGTTAAGTGAGTGGGTGAGTGAGTGAGTGAGTGACTGACAGATCATCGCCCAGACGAAACGGCTAAAGCTAGAAGCTTGAAATTTTGAGTGTGGGTTGGTGTTGGTGTGTAGGCGTGAGATAAGGCTGGGTTTTTGGAAATTCGAACTAGAAGGGTACGAAAAGTACTAAAATGTACCAAATATGGTACCCTTTGTATTAGGCGAACGGGAAGAGCTAGAATTCTGAAATTTGGAATGTGGGTCACTGATGGAAAGTTAGGAAGATGTACAAAAGCGTTTTTGGAAATTCGTACTAGAACGGTACGAAAAGTACTAAAAGTACTTAATTTTGTACAATTTCGAAGCATGTGAATTGATAGAGCTAAAAACTTGAAATTTGAAATGCGAATTAGGGATGAGATGTAGAGTCCATTTAAGGAGATGGTTTTGAAAGCGTGTACTCATGTGTACGAAAAGTACTATATGATACTATATTTGGTACAAATTTAATTTGGAGATACAAATCGAGCTGGAATCCTGAAATTTGAAATTAACATTACCGTCGGAGTATAGGATTGGGAATGTACGTAGTTTTGGAATTTTTTTACCCAGTTTCAGTAATTTATATTCATGGGTACTAAATGGTACTAAATTTAGTACAATTTAAATTTTAAGCGAACCAATACAGCTAGAATCATGAAATTTGGAGTCAGGATCACTGTTGGGGTGTAAGATCGAGATATGTAGGAAGTTTTAAAATTTTTTACTAATGTGTACTAAATTTGGTACAATTTGAATTGTGGGTGAACCGATAGAGTTGGAATCTTAAATCATGGATTTAGGATCACTCTGGGGGTGAAATTTTGGGTTAAGTGGGACCTTTTGGAAATTCGTACTACTGTGTACTAAATTTGGTACAATTTGAATTGTGAGTGAACCGAAAGAGTTGTAATCCTGAAAGTTGTATTTAGCATCTCTGTTTGGGGTAAGTAAGAAGTTTTCGAAATTCGTACTACTGTGTACTTAATATCGTACAATTTGAACTGTAGTTGAACCGATAGAGTTGGAATCCTGAAACTTGGATTTAGGATCACTGTGGGGGTGTAGGATTGGGATATTTAGGAAGTTTTGGAAATTGGTACTACATTCGTACTAAATTTTGTACAATTTGAATTGTGAGTGAACCGATAGAGTTGGAATCCTGAAACTTGTATATAGGATCACTGTGGGGGTGTAGGATTGGGGTCTGTAGGAAGTTTTGGAAATTCATACTACTTTGTACTAAATTTGGTACAATTTGAATTGAGGGTGAACCGATAGAGTTGGAATCCTGAAACTCGGATTTAGGATCACTGTGAGGGTGTAGGATTGGGGTATGTAGGAAGTTTTGGAAATTGGTACTACTATGTACTAAATTTTGTACAATTTGAATTGAGGGTGAACCGATAGTGTTGGAATCCTGAAACTTGGATATAGGATCACTGTGGGGGTGTAGGATTGGGGTCTGTTGGTAGTTTTGGAAATTCGTACTACAGTGTACTAAATTTGGTACAAATTGAATTATTTAAAATCAAGCAAAATAATATATGTAGAGCTATATGTAAATCTGGACCTAATTGATTAATTGGTATGCTGCTGTATTAATCTGGGGGTTTGAGGCACCATTTACATAAAATCGGACGAAACTATATATGGGAGCATTATCTAAATCTAAGCCGATTTTCTCTAATCTATATATATAAAAGAGCTTAGTGTTAAGTGAGTGGGTGAGTGAGTGAGTGAGTGACTGACAGATCATCGCCCAGACGAAAAGGCTAAAACTAGAAGCTTGAAATTTTGAGTGTGGGTTGGTGTTGGTGTGTAGGCGTGAGATAAGGCTGGGTTTTTGGAAATTCGAACTAGAAGGGTACGAAAAGTACTAAAATGTACCAAATATGGTACCCTTTGTATTAGGCGTACGGGAAGAGCTAGAATTCTGAAATTTGGAATGTGGGTCACTGATGGAAAGTTAGGAAGATGTACAAAAGCGTTTTTGGAAATTCGTACTAGAACGGTACGAAAAGTACTAAAAGTACTTAATTTTGTACAATTTCGAAGCATGTGAATTGATAGAGCTAAAAACTTGAAATTTGAAATGCGAATTAGGGATGAGATGTAGAGTCCATTTAAGGAGATGGTTTTGAAAGCGTGTACTCATGTGTACGAAAAGTACTATATGATACTATATTTGGTACAAATTTAATTTGGAGATACAAATCGAGCTGGAATCCTGAAATTTGAAATTAACATTACCGTCGGAGTATAGGATTGGGAATGTACGTAGTTTTGGAATTTTTTTACCCAGTTTCAGTAATTTATATTCATGGGTACTAAATGGTACTAAATTTAGTACAATTTAAATTTTAAGCGAACCAATACAGCTAGAATC
>NW_026886971.1:0-82994 GCF_032173495.1 Musca vetustissima
TTTAGCTCATGTGTAGAGATTTCCATCAACTCGTGTATAAATCGCCTTTAACCTGGCCTTTTGAGACTCCCTGAGCTGTAAGTCGGCTATAAAGACTCTCTGGATTTCACCTCGTATATTGTCTACAAAAACTTCTTGGTCGTTCAGCTCGTCTCCAGCTTGTCTGACCTCCAGTTTGACCCTGACCTTCAACTCGTCTATAAAGACTGTCTATATAGACTCGTCTATAAGGCTCTGCTTTAGCTCGCCTATAGAAAATTCCATTCGCTCGTTTGCAATGACCCTTTGCCCTCTCAGTTCGTCTATAAAGATCAGATACATCAGGTCTAAGAAAATTCATCTTCAGTTTGTTTATAAAACTTTCCTTCAATCCGTCTATAAAGATTCCCTGAGCTTAATCTAGTCTATAATGACATCCTGATCTCCAATTAGTATTTGAATCGTATATAGAGGCTTTCTGTCCTTCAGCCTTCATCAGCATGAGCTCGTCTATAAGTCCATAAGCTCCCTATTCTCCTCCTACACTTTATTCCATATTTGTCCTTCAATTTTTCTGCCTGTGAGAAAATATCATCTTCTTCTTCATAATAATTACTTCCCAAAAATATGTTTGAAACTTCCTTCCGGAATTCCATGAAATCCGCTTCTCAAAACAAATATCCTTTGAGGGAATTCCAGGAATTTTGTTCATTATTTTCAAAACATTTAAATCAAATTCGCGATTATTTCCCATGGACAAAGGCGATTCCATATAAATCCATTTATAACTGGTCACTGGTTCACATACAAAATTGGTTGTCCTTTTTGCCAAATCCTTCGTAATTTTATTAAGGAATACACCTTCTGCAAGCATCCTTTGCAGCAAGTGTATGCAAAAAAAAACACCGAATTTGGTTTTTGTTGTTGTGTACTTTCCTTTCGTAAATCCTGTTTTTAACCTGGCCACAGCTCAATGTGCAAACAGCCAGGCCAGCGAGCGAGTAAAAAACAACAACAGCAAACCAGGCATAAGCGGAAATGTCCACAAGACCAGAAACATCGACATGAACACACTTAAGAGAGTTGGATGAAGAAGGAAGAAACCAAACCCGAAGCCGAACAGAAATCATAACGAAAACAGGAATTGGAAAAAAGGAAATAAAAACAACCTGCTGCATGTCGGTTTGCAGTCGCAACGACAAAGACTGGACAACAACAGCGGCAGCAGCAGTCGTCCACATGAAAACACTTCAACGCACACCAAGTACTCAAAAAAAAAGGACAAAAACAACACAAAAAAAGAAATGCACTTGAACGACATAAACAACCATTAAAAAACTAAAAGCAACAACACGATGGACTCTGCTCGAACCTTAAGGACTTCTTTCAAGGCGACTAAGGACATAAACAGCTTTTACTTCCTTGCCAAGAGGCTGGTTCGGAAAAAACCCACGACAGCAGCAGCAACAACAACAAAATATCAAATGATAAATGTTTGCCTTGTGTACAAGTGGATTGGTATGGCTTGGCAGCATCGCTGCTACTTTGCTGCCGTCGCCTTCGAGTAGCGTCCTCATGTGAAATACAAACATTTACCGGAAGTAAACTCCAAGTGCAAATAAGGATAAGGTTGGCGTACGGGCGGGTTTGCTTCTCGCTCTCGTGTTTGGCACCAAATAGTTTAGCTCTGCTTGCCAATGCTTTTATCTAAGATTTCTTAGTGCTTTGGCTTGGCAGAATACCAAACGGAAGTTAAGATCCAAGGATTTCCTAGAAATTCCCACGATTTATAACCGACCGGAGCAGAGCTCGCGTTAAACACACGTTTCCTTGATATTTGTTTTTTTTTTTCTTTCCTTTTTTTGCTTCAGTATCCTGGAGTGTGATTTAGTTTTTTATTTACTTCGAAAGGATAACAAACCAGTAAGGAAAGTAGTAAAGTCGGACGGGTCCGACTATATTATACCCTTCACCACTATGGGTATATTAAACAGAACAATTAACATGAAATTGGATGAACTAAAATATGTGATATTTATCGAAATGTGAAAATCGGACGAAACTATATATGGGAGCTATATCTAAATCTGGACCGATTTTCACGAAACTTGGCAGACATCACTCTAGGCTCAATTCAGTACGTTATGCCAAATTTCGTGCAAATCGAAAGATATTTAGGGACTTTGGTGCACCATTTACATAAAATCGGACGAAACTATACATGGGAGCTATATCTAAATCTGGACCGATTTTCACGAAACTTGGCAGACATCACTCTAGGCTCAATTCAGTACGTTATGCCAAATTTCGTGCAAATCGAAAGATATTTAGGGACTTTGGTGCACCATTTACATAAAATCGGACGAAAATATATATGGGAGCTATATCTAAATCTGGACCGATTTTCACGAAATTTAGTAGTCATCACTCTAGGCTCAATTCAGTACGTTATGTCAAGTTTCGGGCAAATCGAAAGATATATAGGGACTTTGGTGCACCATTTACATAAAATCGGACGAAACTATATATGGGAGCTATATATAAATCTGGACCGATTTTCACGAAACTTGGCAGACATCACTCTAAGCTCAATTCAGTACATTATGCCAAATTTCGTGCAAATCGAAAGATATTTAGGGACTTTGGTGGACCATTTACATAAAATCGGACGAAAATATATATGGGAGCTATATCTAAATCTGATCCGATTTTTCCCAATTTCAATAGGGTTCGTCCTTGGGCCAAACAAGTGAACTGTGCCAAATTTCATCCAAATCGGATCATAAATGCGACCTGTACTTTGTTCACAAAAATACATGGACGGACGGACAGACGGACATGCGTAAATCGACTCAGAAAGTGATTCTATGCATATTCTCAAAAGGAACTATGGGTCTATCTCGATTCCTTTTGCCTGTTACAAACATATGCACAAAGACATAATACCCTGTACCACAGTGTGGTGAAGGGTATACAAATATGATCAATGATGATTTCCTTGTTAAATATATGACCCTGAAAACAATTTTTTTCTTCGTAGAGAGATATTAAAAGGAAAGACAGAAAAATATAAGGTGAGGAAGAAACATAAGTTTATGAAAAAATCTAAGAGGATACGAATACGAATCTTGTTATAAAAAGGCTAAAGAGGGTTTTTTATATGAAGGGTATCTTCAAAGACGAAGTGAAGGAAGTATTTATAGATGAAGACAGTAATTATAGACGAGTTTTAGGAAATATTTGTAGACAAATCGAAAGGCATCTTTAGAGATGGACTGAAAGAAGTATCAGCAGGCGAGCTTAAAAGAAACTTTAGAGATGAGCTCAAAACAGACTGAAAAGAGTTTCAATAAACGAGTTGTAGGTGATTTCAGGCGTGTTGAGGGAGTCCTTATAGACGAACTGTAGGACGTAAGGTTAGACCATATAGAAGATTAAGGTTAGGCCATATAGACAAGCTGAAGGGGACTTTATAGACTAGAAAAAAGTCTCTATGGAAGGAAGGAAGTCTGTGTGAAGATATTTTTCTTCATCCTCATCGAAAATCGGAATGTATTCTAGACGAGTTGAATTTATGTTTTCTATTGAATAGCTTAAGGTTTTTTTTTTGTTCATATCGAAGATCTTCTTTTTCATAGCAGAACTTCATAGAAAAGCTAAAGGTATTCTTTCAGGTCCAGAAGACCTTGGTCTCTTCTATTTCTTCTTCTTCTCATATTTAAAATAAAGTTCTTGTATTTCATAGAAGACTTGAAGGTCTTCTTCGTCATAGTATATCTGAATGCCTACTTTCTCATAGTAGATCTGTATGTTTTTTTTTTCGTCAAAGATGTTCTGAAGGTCTTCCTTGTCATAGAAGTGTTGGAGGTTTTCTTTTCAGGGCAACTGACAATCTTCTTCCTTGTGGAATAGCAGTAGGTACTCTTAATATAATACCAGAAGATATTTTAGCTCATAGAAAAGCAGCAAGTCTTCTTAAACAGCATCTCGTCATCTTCCTCATAGACGAACTGCAGTTGAAAAATCTGCATTCTCAAAAGAAGAGCTGAAGAACTTCGTCCTAGTTGCAAAACTGCACGTTTTCTTCGTAATTGATCAACAAAATAGGAGAACGACCGATAACAATTGAAGGGTTTTATTGTAGAAGACTACACGACTACAGATTATTTTTATGGAAGACCACCGAGACCAGAATATATTATACCGAAGATCGTAAGACAGAATAATTTTATAAATGATCACCTCACAGTCAATTTCAGGAGACCATGTTATATTTTTAATGAACACAACGGGATTTAAGGTCTTATTTCGGAAGTCCATGGGGGCTTCCTGTAGAAGGACACACATGTTTCCTATTGGGGACCTTATAATATGTTTATGGTAATCCACAAACACTTTCTATTGAATAGTTCTAAGTATTTTTACGAAAGAATACAGAGTTTTGTAGAAGCCTATAAGGTTTTGAAGAATCTTCATATAGAATACGACAAGGTCTTATTACGACGACCATGGGAAATTTTAAAAGAATATGAACCTATTTTTAATGAAGATCGCAGCGTCTTAAGGTCTTCAAGCTCGTGAAGGTGGATCTTCTTATAGACAATCACAATGATATTTTATGGAAAAACCAGTAAGGAAAGTAGTAAAGTCGGACGGGGCCGACTATATGATACCCTTCACCACTATGGGTATATTAAACAGGACTATAACATAAAATTGGATGAAAAAAATGTGATATTTACCTAAATGTGAATCTACCTAGATCTATTTATAAAGTATGTCAATCGACTTCAAACAAATATAAATAGGTCATCCGTTGGGCTATGTCTGTACTTCTAGAAAACGCAACTACGTAATTCTATGCTCAATTTTGTAAGTTGTGCAAACTTTGATGTCAATCTGACTAACATGCGGATTTTGATGCCCAATTTACTTGAAATCGGGCGAAAATATATATGGAAGCTCTATCCAAATATTGAGCGATTTCAAACAAACTTGTCACAGGTTAGGTTATACTAATTTCAGAACGTTTTGTTCCTATTGGTTCCTTAGTACATCAATTACTTAAAATCAATCTATAATAAAAGGGAGCTATATCTAAATCTGGACCGATTTTCACGAAACTTGGCAGACATCATTCTAGGCTCAATTAAGTACGCTATGCCAAATTTCGTGCAAATCGAAGGATATATAGGGACTTTGGTGCACCATTTACATGAAATCGGACGAAACTATATATGGGAGCTATATCTAAATATTGACCTATTTTCACGAAACTTGGTAGACATCATTCTAGACTCAATTCAGTACGTTATGCCAAGATTCGTGCAAATCGACAGATATTTAGCGACTTTGGTGGACCATTTACATCAAATCGGACGGAACTATATATGGGAGCTATATCTAAATCTGGACCGATTTTCTCCAAACTTGGCATACATCACTCTAGGCTTAAATCAGCACGTTATACCAAATTTCGTGCAAATCAAAAGATATACTTTGGACAGATATACTTTGTACTTTGTTTACAATTTAACATGGACAGACAGACAGACGGACATGCATAAATCGACTTAGAAAGTGATTCTATGCATATTCTCAAAAGGAACCATGTGTCTATCTCGTTTCCTTTTGCCTGTTACAAACATATGCACAAAGACATAATTCCCTGTACCACAGTGTGGTGAAGGGTATAAAAACCGAACGTATTTTTATAGAAGGTCCGGTTGATTTGCCGAAAAACTTAAGTTATCCTTATAGAAAGGAAATCTCCTTAGAGAGACAACTTATGAAGTAATAGAAGACCCTCTTGTACGTGACTAATCGGTTTTATTGTGGAAGGCCGAAAAAGGTCATGCACCAGACCACAACTCTTTCTATATAAGGCCGGAATGACAACTTTTGCAGGTCAAGCATTGATCTTGCTTAATATGATTTCTATAGAAGAACAAATATTACTTCTATGGAACACTAAAGAGGGACCGATGGGATGATGTTTGTTACAGAGTTTCACCATGCCGCAGAGACTTCTGCTCCATCATATAAGGATTCTATTTCTTCAGAATATTCCAATGTTTTCTATATTTTAATATTACATAGTTTGGTGTCATTTTATATTTCCTACACCGAAATTGTAAAGCTGTGATATTTCTTCCTCTATTTCTATGTATAAAATTATTTCCATACAATATTTTGATTTTTAGATTAGGCGAGTTTACTTGCGGCAATTATTATCGTTCTATTTTGAACTTGCTTCATGCGTCTATACAAGGCAATTCAGTTTCAAAAAATATTTTTTTTTACATTTTGTGACAATGTTCTGGATTGGTATTTCAAATTACTGACACTACAAACAAAATACACAAAACGAATTGCCAGAAAATTGTCGGTACGGGCAATTTTTTTCAAATTCTATTCCCCTTGCCCCTCTCTCCTCCAAACAAAGACTTGCCGCAAGTAAACTCGCCCAATCTAAATTGAGACTAATTAAGATACATTACTTAAAATTTGCTGAGGAATGTATTTTATTAAAAATTGTTCCTTTATTTCGGAAATAATTTTTTTATTTTAAAAATCTAAACATTTTCATTTTTTCGAAGTTGTTCTAAAACAAGCTGCCAATTTTTATTCTCAATATATCGTTGACTTAAAATGTGAAGGCAATAAGTCCATATTTTACTATTTTACAGGAGACATGTGGTAATTTGGGCTTAGCGGCTTTCTCATCACTACAAAATAACAACAACAAATGCGATGTAGACTTATTTTATTAAATCGATTGAAAAATTGGACTTATTGCCTTTTTGCGTTATGCCAACGATTTGAATATTTTTTAGGAGTTTTTCTTAGCTATCCAATATCGGCTTAGTATTGGCTTACTGATTTATTCCGCTTTGAAAAGTTTTGAGAAATCTGGAAGTCTGAAATTTGTATTCATAAATGTTAGAAGGTAGCTACTTCTATCCAAAAATTTGCTGAAAATAGGTAGTATGTACAACACCTTAATATCTTAATTCGCACGTCAACATTTGCTAACAATTCCATTTCATCCATATTTTTTAAATATTTCCACGAATTCTTTTAATTTTTATTCTCAACAAAAAATTATTCCTTCGTTCTTCAAAAATTTCGTTAATCCTCGTACAATTTTTTGAAGACGTCATCCATCCATCATCGCGATACGCTCTCACCGTCCTGCCTCAAACAACATCAAATAGAAATGCTGGTGGTAAAATGCAACACAAAACTCCTACAATTGTCATATGAAGAAACAAAACCAAAGAAAACTCTAACCTCCCTCAACATGAAATACACAACAAATCCCTTCAAATGGAGTGAATTTCCACAATTTCCCCTTTTCAAATGAAAAATGCAGTGGCACAACTACAATTCATTTTATGTGTGGGTCCTTTAAGGAGAAAGTAGAGTTCAGAGTTTATTTTTCTTTTTGAAAATAAATAGGGGAAATTTCTCAAAATAGCAGGCAAAGGAAGAAATGAGTTTCTTTGCACACAAATAAAGGAGCAATTGTTGGTGCACTCAAAAACACACACCAAAATTCATTTTTGGTGGAAACAACAACAACAGTATGGTAAAAAAGATTACCTAGCACAATAGACAGACAACAACAATTACAAATGTAAAATAGTACCGGCTTTATTGTTTTTGTTTTTTTCTTTCTGTCTTTCCATCCACAAATCCAACGACGAACGAACGAATTCATTTCCTCCTTGCTGTTCAGGCAAAAACACACAGAAATGAATACCATCCACAAACAATCGGTTTCACAGAGAGAGGGAGAGAATAAATTTGTTTAGGAAGAGAGTGAATTTTAAGATAGAGGAGAAAAATGGTGTTGCCACTTGATTGTTTGGTAAGGAATATAAGAAAACCATAAAATTAAATTAGGGGAAAATTTTTAAATGAAAATATTTAAAAAAGTGACAATATGTATTGATTTTATTATTATTAAGAAAATAATTAAATAAAAAATTAATATTATTCAAAGAATATATAATATCCTTGGGAAAAATTGGCTAATTACAGCTAAAAATGTATATATCCAACAGAGAACAGTATAATCTGCAACATCATAAAAGCTGCAATAGAAAAAGATATAGATTAGATAAAATCTAGATCTTTACCAGGTCAATTTTTTTCCAAACACACAATTTTTTAAAAGAAATCATGTAATTCACATATTTTTTTTAAAACAACGGTGTTTCGTATGAGAACATGTGTTTAAGGATTATTTATAAAAAAGTTTCAGATAATATAGGACCCAATATGGCTTAATATTTATTTTCGAATGGTTTTAAAATAATACAATGTATTGTATCATATACATATCGATATATTATGACATTTTATGTACCACTTTATATAAACTGAGACATTATTGTTTTCTAAAGTTAATCGAAAAATTTCCTAAAGATTATTTTATTGATCTTCACCTGGTCAGTCAAGGCCCATTTTTCGTAAAATATATTTCAAACTAGAATTAGTCAGTTTATAAATAAATAATTAGTATTTCCATTCAATTTTTTTAAATATCGAGATGAACCTTTGGGGTTACTTCAACAGAAACATTATGGTTATAAAAAAATCAGCAAATTTATAAAAAAAAAATGGAGATCATATTAAATAAGTGATTCGACCTCATATCAATTGGAAAATGGATGATGATTTTCATTTTTTTAATAACTTTTTTGGCACATGCGTATATTAAAATATTTTCAAAAATTAGTTTTGTCAATTTTTGAAAATATTTCTTAAGAGATAAAACGTAAAGATATTTGGTATCATTTTAAGACAATGGTAGTTAAAATATCAATTGAAAATATATGGATAAATAAAACTTTATCTGAATACTTTCTAGGGGAAAATTTTCAGAATTTTTTTCAGACTAATATTACATAATTTTAAATTTATTTCATCAGATACTACTATTATGTTTGAGAGCATCTATTTGATTTTTTTTTTTTTTTTTTTTGTTTGACATGTCCATAATCGATTTATAGGTATTTTTTATAAAAAGCTATAGATAGATTAAAATATTTCTTTAAGATACATGAAATATGTGTTCTTATTCTGGGGTTTTCCTATGGAAGAGAATATTTGAGTTGCATTTAAGTATGTTTTACCATCTTTTATATATTTTTATACCCTACACAACCATGTTGTCAGGGTATTATAGCTTTGTGAAGCCCCAAGAGTGTGTAACGCCGCGAAATAATGGTCCTAGACCCACCTTTATGTATACCGATCGTCATATCTCGACTAGCTGAGTCGATCTAGACATGTGGTCCGTCCGTCCGTCTGTCCATTATAATTTTTAAACACGATGCAGGCCACAGTTATGGACCAATTTTAACGAAATTTTGCATGTAGCAAGGGTTCGGCCCAATGAAGACCGCTACTGTTTTTGGTAAAGATCGCTTAATATTTATGTATTTGTTCCATACACCTAATTTTTGTCGGTTTTTCTGGTCGCCCCAGATGCCGCAATTATGGCCCAAACATCTCGAATTTTTACATGGAGAAGGGGTTTTGTGTGAAAAATGACAATATTTGTATTCTGTAGCGTATTTATTTACTCCTGAAGGACATAGAGCCGAGAAGTTTGTAGTATCCAAGAGGAGTGGTTGGCCTTTAAATTGATACCAATTATATTGTTGTACGTACTTGGCTTTGCGAGTAAATATTTACAGGTGCTTGCGTATTCAGATATTATTTAATAAACCATTAGCGCTTTGAAATTTTCCATGAGGTTCCAGTTATGGTCAAGGACAACGCCTATAATTTTCGGTGATGATCAGATAATAATTTTGAGATGAAGTGTACCGAAAATTTATTTTGTGTCTTTTTTTCGATTCGATATATAGGCTACAATTATAAGCCGAACATCACAACACAACCCACGGTGGGAATCTGGACAAGTAATTAGAAGGGTTTTAGTAAACATTAGTAATATTCGGAAAATATGTCAGTGTAAGGAAGGTGCTGTTAACCTCTAATCGGGCAAGAGGGTGCAAATATCACGAAATATTATACAGGCTCGGAATAAAAATCTGCAGAAAGATAGAGTTCTGTGGTAGTTGTGTAGGGTATCGCATGGTCGGCCCCGCCCGACTATACTGTTCCGCTCATTGGTTTTAATTATCTTCAATTTAAAATTATTTTCTAAGAGAATAATTTCAAATCTATAATTATTGTATTTATTTACTAAAGGAAATTGTTCAAGAATATCTTTCTGGAAGTAGTAAGAATTATTATAAGAAAATTATTCTTACATTACTCAGTTTTTACAGAAATATATTTTCACATGGAAAAAATCTTTGCAAATTATATACGATAGCTTGAAAATATACTCCTAAGTTCTCCAAAGAATTTTGATCGTTAGCAAAGTTGAAAATTCATATATTAGCATTTACTAAAATATTTGGAGTATTTTAGATTTATTCTTCAAATAAAAATAATTACCAATAATTTTATAGTCTCTCAGGATTAGTTTTTTCGGAAATAACAGTTCAATATTTTCCCATTTTTATTTACCTTTTTGTTTATCACCTAATTAGATAGTTTTCTTCATTAAAAAAAACTACCAATAATTATCAATTTTATTTTAGATTTAGAAGAAGTTTTAATTTGAGTTCCTACAATCATTCGAATAGAATTGGTTTTCTATTCGAATGCATCTCAAGAACTGGATCTTAAACCAGTTAAGCCAAATAATCTATTATCTACTAATAATCTAAATCTTTTTCTGGAAAATGAATAAAGGAATACATTTTGAAGGAAGAATGGACTTAAACCACTTTCAAAATAAACCACTCATTTTTCTGTTTAATTTATAACAAATTATTTTCATTTTTGTTGTTGTTTTTTAGTTTCAAAACATAAAATATTGACAATTTTCTATAGTTATGAAAGTGACAATCACTTCTATGTTTCCTAATAGTATCCAGCTGAAACAAAATTAAATTTTATAGCGAAAATTAGAGAAATTAAATCCTATTTTTAGTAGGTTGGTTTTCAAAAGGAACACGAAGAAGCCCTACTGTTTTCATTGTTTTCTAAATTAAATATATATTTTAATTATTTTCTAAATCGAACACATTTACACAGTTTTACGTTTCGAAACTGAACAAAAGCTTTTACTCCTCAAGAACTAATATTTTATTGTTATAGCTTAATTTTCCATCTATACAATACATTTAATTTATTATATCATTCTATAAATAATGTTAATACCCAATGTATTTGATTAGAATTAAAATCTAAATCCTATTCTTCAAAGTATTTCTTGCAATCGTAATAGTAAATTGTCTGTAGAATTTTTTATCTAGAGATTTAAATGTTTATTTAGATTTCATAAATAAATGCATATATGACTAAATTTAGAATAGGTATGTTGAAGGAACATCTATATTTGAAAGGAAATCTTTTAGATTTATATTTATCAGAAAATAATAAATTCCTAATTTTTAAATTTTTTTATGATTACAAAATAGTGAATAGTTAATTTTTAGTAAGTTGCAGTTGCCTTGTGAATTAAACGTTTGCAAAACTGTTCCATATATAGATACATTTTTTTGGAAGTAAAAATCCTAATACTTCATGTTTAGATTTTAGATTCCATAAATTAAATGTATGCAAAATTGTACTGCAATTCCGTATATATTTTCCTTTAATAATAAATTGTTATTTTAAATAGATTTTTAAAATAAAAATATGAATACCTGATTTTTAGAAATCATTGCTATTTTAAAATGTTCTATCGAAATGATCTTAAAGTCAAGGTTTTCATATGAAAAGAAAATCGAAAATTCGTCACACTTTTTTCAAATTATAGTCCTTTACAACAACAAATCAAAAAGAAACAGGTAACCTATTTTCTGTACTAAGGATAACATTGAGACACCTGTAAGCAGGAACAAATTGTAGACTCTATGGAGTATATTTTTTTCGAAAAATAAATTTACTCAAACCTATGCAAAAATAATATTATTCCATAAAATTATGTTGGTTTTCTGGTTTCTTCAAACTGTGTTTTTTATAAAAAATATTGAAAGACATCAGGCGAATTTCTATTGATTTCATGAAGCTATTTCTCAAGATCTATTAATACTATACTATTTGTTCTAAAGAGATTTTCATTGGAATAAATAAATCATAAATTCGTCACAGTTTTTCTTTATTTTATTTTAAAATAGCCAATATACTAAAGGCCTTCTTTTTTCAAAGGACTATTCTACTTTTTTTACTTCACTACAGGTGCCTTGAGTCCTTTTTTACATTCCCAAGAAATTTGCTTCTACTCAAACCATGCAAAATTCCACAATTCCTTTACCAACAAATTCCCCATTTCCCCTTCTGTACAATGGCAACGCCATTGCGAGCATAAATTCACACAATCCACAATGAGAAACTCAAACCGTCCAAGAGATGCATAGAGAACACAAACAACATTTGAGAACACCATCAGTTACACTCAGAGATTACAGAGGTAAGGCAAAAAGAAAACATCTGCTCCCAATACAAATACATGTTACTACTCAATAACGCATTGTTGTTTGTTTGATTACCTCTCTCTCACTCTCGCTCTCTGTGTATGATTTCGGTTGAGTAGGGGTGGGTGTGTGTGTTCGTTGGCTTGCCTGTGCATAAGGCTTGCTAGCCATCGTGAACAATGAATGAATGAGCGCATCAATGTGTGTTGTTGTTGTTGCTGCTGTTGTAATGCATTCATGAGGGACAACAAGGCAAAAGAAGAAGAACGACGAGCCACCACCACCACCATCACACCGAAAAACATGTTTAACATTTTATTACGGCCGAGCAGCGTTCGCAGAACTTCATTAAGCGTCAGTTTCAAATTGTAGCTTGAGTGGTAAACGTCGTCGGGTCGTGAAACCACCGTGAAGCAAACAAAACTAACTACAATAATATAACTTGAAATTTATTTTAAGAGAAAAATACAAGAAGAAGCATTTGTTGTAATTTACAATACAAAAAAATTGAAATATAAATTGCACGAAATAAAGTTTGAAAATAAACAAAAAAGTGAAATATTAAAAAAAAAAGAAAATTATTTGAAAGAAATTTATAAGAAAAAAATAAAGAACTGAATTGAATGAAAGTTAAAAAAATAAGAACTGTTAAAAAATTATAAAACACATTCCTTTGAAAAATAATAGTATTGAAAAAAGTTATTAAAAAAATAATAATAAACATTTTAATTAAACAAAAAACGTGTTTCTTAAGAAAAGTTTTGACAATTTATTGAGAAGAAAAAAATAGATTTTGGTTTTTTGCAATACCGTTACTTTTGCATACCAACTCTAACAAATAACAACAACAACAAAACCACCAGCAAAAAAGAAAATAAATGTCAAAAACCATGTGCCGTCTGAAAAAGAAATAACGTGACAATTTTTTTTTTGCGTACGATTTTTACGTCGTCGTTCAATAATTTTTACGCTACTACAATTTGTTTTTTATAACAAACAAAAAAATCATCGAAAAGAAAATGAAGATTTTTAAAGAAATTTTATAAAACCAGATAAAAATTAATTTATAATTTCTTTTATCGAAAAAAAGAAAATTAATTTCTTTTTTAACGACGGAGTGTTGAAACGACAAAACGGATTCTTAAAAAAAATTGAGAACGAAAAAAATTTAAAATCGAAAAAACACCTACCTCCTACCCTACACCAACGAAAAGCGTTTGTGTTTGCTTTTCCCGTAACTTCGGAGAGATCAGCAGTCTTTTAGAAAAACAAGGATTACCAAAGTTTTTCTAAACATCATCAGAAGCAGCAAAAAAGCAAACTTCATACGCTCTCCTGCAAAATAAAAAAACACCTCCAAATTTCAAAATGCATTGGATTAAATTATTATTAGCTGCCTTTTTGGTGCTATCCCTTATTATTCATGAGGTAAGTTTCGAAATCCCAAAAAAAAAAAATAATTTCCTAAAATTTTGGAAAACTTCTAATTTTTTGTTACCGAAAACATCATCGATCATTATTTCGTTCCACCACCCCCTCTATTGTTTTAGGAGAAACGAAGAGAGGGTGTTTCCTTTGCAACAATTAACCGGAAACACATGTCTCAAATAGGGTTTTCATTACTAGAATAATGGACCGGGCAAAAAAATCTACCTGTCTCGGCGAGTAGAAAAATTACCAAAAAACTCCCCCAAAAAGGTTTTTTTGGTAGAAATAACCAAAAAATATCACAACCGGGGGAAATCGAAGTTGTGATATTTTTAAGAAATAAAAATTGGAAAAATTGAAATAGAAAATTTCAAACTCTATTTTGAAAAATTCACAAATATGTTCAAAATTTCATTCATTTTTGTAAAATTTCTATTGAAATTTTGAAAAATAAAAATTATCAAAAAATTTGAAAATTTTCACAATTTTTTTTTTATATTAAAAAATTGTATTTCAACATTTTCCCTGGTATTTTTATTTTTTCATATTTGAAGAAAATATTGTTTTTGGTCTTCCTTCAAGCTGCTTTTCAAAACTTTATTTCACTTCATATGCCACTGAAAAAACAATTTTTTCTTAAAGGCAATTTTCTGCTTCTTTCCTTGAATAAGAAGAAGCATCAGCAAAAACATCTGCTTTTTACTTAATTTGTTAATGATATAAGCTGGTTGTTTTTGTTGTTGTTTCTGCTTGTCAGGCTCTTTGCGTAGGTCAACATGATCGGCAATGCCTGTTTATATTTTTTTTTGGCTTAAAGTAAGTCAAACTCTTTGGGGCCCATAAAAAATGTAAAAAGAAAAAAAAAAAACATTTGCATGTGTTGTTGCCTTGGCTCCACAGACGGTTGGCTTGGCTTGCTGGTGGTAAGGCAGGCAGGCTGATGATGAGGATGATACTTAAAAGCCCTGTGTCGGCCTCCTGTTGCAAACGAAATATGTGTGTATTTCTTCTTCATGGCACTTAATTGTTGCAGGTCTTTTATCTTGTTGTCCTCTCTGGTACGCACATTTCATACTTCAAAAAATATCTCCTGCGGTCTTATATCACGTTTGTTTTTGTACTTCTACTTAGCAGCTGGAACCTTAACTTGTCACACTCAAGAAAAAAAAAAAACAGGCATGACATGTAGTTTAAATTTAAATTATATTTTGACATAAGTAGGCAAAAAATTAACAACAGATGTTTTCCTTCAATTTTTTCTCTAAAAAAGAGCTCAAAACTTTTTACAGTTATCTGAAAAAAATATTTGTGCTAGAATTGAAATAATTTTCTTCCTACTTGAACTTTTCTAATTAAATCTCATAATCATAATTTTTCTTCTTCTGTTTTTTTTTCTTCCATGGCTTAATTTCACATAACTGTGGTGTGTGTTGCCATTGTTGTTATAAATTATTAATGTAAACTTCATGTGTGGCAGGTAGCTTAGCTTCGCCCGTCCCTCTTTGAATTTATTTGTTAGAGTTATTTTTTAATTCAACCTGTCACAAGCGTTGAATTTTTTTCTTCATCTTCTTCTTCTTCTTTGTTACAACTACTTCATTAATTGTTGTTTTTTTCTTCTTCTTCTTGTTTTTCTTTCATGGCAAAAAAAGAAAAATATTATTATAATCAAAGAACTGGTAATGCTAAGGTTGAGTGATTTTTTCTTCTATTTTTTTGCACGATTTTTCTTTGGTATAGGAGGTGATGCAAATGTGGTATACCCATTTGTTTTTAGATTGCCAAATTTTTATTTTTTATCCGATTAAATTGAAATTTTGCAGTTAACATGCTACATGTGTTGTCTTTCCATGTATCAGTTTGAAAATAATATTATTCTAACAATTTAAGAGATATTTGAGAAAATATTTGAAATCCCATAAAAAGTGATTTAAAAAAAAGTGCAGGTAATGTGGTATACCACATGATGTTAATGTGGTATAGTATAATTTTCACTTCCAATTGATATCTTAAATAATTTATTGTTTTTAATGAATGCGAATTAGCTCGAGATTTATGTCTGTTAAGATTTTTAACGGATACGTTGAGTGGAACTTAAATTTTTATTATATAATAATGTATACACATGTCAATATTTAATTTTTGTATGGAGAAGTTGTTAAAACTCATAGCCTTTGTTTTTCATCCTTGTGATTCATGGTAGACTCTCGTAGAGTACAAATGTTTCACATAGTAATGAGATTTTGTCTAGTGCTGGCCTTTTTTCATGCAGAACCAAGGTATACCACATTACCTACACTTGTGTTTACTGAAGAAATGTCTAGTTTTTTTCCAAATTGGTGATTATATGGTGCAATCGCGCATATTATTTGATTTTTAATTTATACTGATTATTTTAATGCTTTAGTAATAACGATTAAAGTACATCCGTAAAACAAAAAATTATTTTTAAACTTCAACCGAAAAAAAGTAAATTTCATGAAAAATTTTATTTTTGGTACTGATTCTCAACGTGATTTAAATAAATTAAACAGGTCATTGCTATCTTATTTTTTTGAGAACAGCAAACTATAGAACATGTTTCAGTTATTCTAAAATTTTCAGTTTACAAAAAAAGTGACTATACCACATTACCAACCTATACCACATTTGCATCACTTCCATTAAAGGAAAATAAACAGTATTTTTTAAATACAGAAAAATTCAATTTTTACTTTGTTTTGATGTTTATATGGCTCAAATATTCAACATTTTTAATCCAAAAAAATATTCTTTTTTTATAAAAAAAAATATTTCCTCAAACTTTTCGTTTGAATTTTAATTTTTTTCCATTTTTGGTTTTTCTAATTTCTATTTTTTCCCCAGTTTTTTTTTTAATAATTTTCCATATTTTTCCTCATTTTTTTATTACCATAAAATCCCCCTTAATTGATATTTTTACCCTACCACCAAAAAATGCATTGCATTTCCTCTTCAATAGATAACACCTAACACAATCCCACCATATTACTACAACAACTACTCTCAAATCAATTACATTTTCTCTTCTGCCACACACACACACATTATATCGGTTCTCTGTTATGTTCATTTACAGAACACTGTTCAATATGTATTTCTTCTTTCCATCCACAATTCATTAACGAAATATCAATAACAGTGCCTGCCTCAGTGTGTTTTTGCAAATGCAAAATCATGCACACACAACAAACACACACACATGCTCATGCATACACTTGATGCTGTTGTTGGTTGGTTGCCATAACATAACATACAGCTGTTAAGCCAGCCACCACCACCACCTCCTTTTATAACTGCTTTATTGCCCGAAGGCTTTTAATAACACGACCAAAAACACCCGTTGATATTTTCACGATCATAGAATTGAATGAGAGTCGTTACTGAGAGAGAGAAACAGCAAGCCATAGAGTATTTGCAGTGCAAAAGAAGAAACTTGATTATATGAGGCCAGCTGTAGAAAAGTTTGTAATCATATTATTTATATATGAAATTGAAAACTTGTTTTTCCTATTCCTCATCATTATCATCATCTGCTTTGCAGTTTTTTCGTGTTGTTGTTATGGTGGCAACAAGAAGAAGAGGCTAACAAAAATAGCAAACTCCCTGTGCATAGTATTGCTGGTGCTTGCCTCGTGTTGTGTTGTCTTTGCAAATTATATCCGTTTAGAAGTGACTCTCTCTGAGAGTGGCGAGAGCTTCATTATTGTTTTCATATTACTGCATAATCATGTTTAGCCATTAATGATCATTCGGATGATGACAACGATCGTTGCCGTCTACATCGTCATCGTCATCAATGTATATGTATGTTGACCGGCAAATCGTATGCCGTGGGAAACAATTCGGTTTTACTTGAAACATTTTTTTGTGTGCTGTAGTTGTTGTCGTATTTGTTGTTGTTATTTTATTTTTAAAGCTTTGTGTGTGCTTAAGCCAGCCAAGCCAAGTCAGCCAGCCAGCAGCGCAATATGATGATATTGAGGAGTTAGAGCAACAAGCAACAGGCAAAATGTGTATGACTGGCTGTGTGCTGCTTGGATCACTTTTGTTAGTTGGTTTGTTGGTATGTCTGTCCGTCTGTCCTGTCTTACTGGCTGGTTGGCTGTCTGTCGTTTCTTTGTTGCTTTTGGTCCCCGTGTACCTTGTCTGTTGTGTCCATATGTCTTGCTGTTGCTTAGAGGAGTAAAAGAAGTAGTTGTTGTTGTTGTTCATCTCTTGCCTTCGTTTTTTTGTTGTTTGGTGTTTTGTTGTCGTTGCTGTTTTTAGCCTTAAATCGAGGAGTTTTACACATTTTTATAACGTTTGTTGTTGTTGTCTTATTCTTCTTCTTGCTGTGTTCTAAAGTTAATGTTGTAGTGTTTTTTTCTTCTTCGTCTTCTTCTTGTTGTGTTTTTTTTGTCTTAAGGTTGTTTAGTTGTTTCTCGTTTGGATGGCTGACGACTGTTGCTGCCGCCGCTGTCGTCGTTTGTTCGTTCGTTCATCAACATTACTGTTGTTGTTGTGTTAGTTTGGTTTAGTTGGGTAGGGAGTTTGCCCATCATTATTATTATTTTTGGGCCTATTTTTTGTCTATTATTTTTTTGTAAAGGGAGTTTTGGTTAACGATTTTTTTGGTTGGGAATTTTTCGTTCGTTAATGATTCATGTTTGTTACTTAAATGGGGTTTGTTTTCTATTTATTTTTTTTAAGATTTTAAGTCCATTATATAAATAAATGGTTTAAGGTTTAGGCGCCACAGTAATTTAAGAAAAAAGGGAAATTTTGAAGAAAAAAATAAAAATATTACAAAAAAAAAATTTAAATAAATAAATAAAAAATATTAAAAATAAGAAAATATAATATAAAAATATAAAACTTATTTATTTCAATTTATTTTTAATAGAAAATCCAAAATTCCTACAATTTTTAAAACAAAAAATTTAATTTTTTTCATTAAATTCCTTGGGATTAAAATTCTCATTCGAAAAAAAATATCAAAAACAATTAACAATTAAGTCATTATCATGTTTTATTACAACAAAGGTACTCACATGGCTAAAAAGTGTGTGGTCGGCCAGCACTTTTTCCCCTCCATAACAATTGTTGGCTGGCTGGGTCTCATACCTCTCGCTTTTTACCGGCCTTTTTTATTTTTTAAACATTGTGCACACAATTAAATTGTCATTTTCTTCTTGGTAATTTTTTTATTACGATTTTTTTTCGAAAACACAGTTATAAGAAAAAAATCTTGTGGCATACGTACGTACATAATCTCAAGAGTATTTTACTCCATTTTAAGGCCTATTTTTTTCTGGCCACTCTTACACTTGTTAGACATCATTCATGTTGTTGTTGTGTGCTACACTTTTTAACCATATACGGCTTAACTTAATTAACCATTTAAATGCCTTTGTTTTTCATTCCAACAAGTGTCATAATTACACCATCCAACGTTTTTGTTTTTATTCATTCGAGTTCAGAGGAGGTTGGGGAAAACAACAACAAGTTTAAGGTTTTATAAATCATTTATTAAATTGAAATTCATTTTGTATTCTGAAACAGTTGTTGACAGCCGTACAGCAATAAAAACACACAAAAACAAGTCCAAAATTTTTTTTTTTAAATTATTCAGAATTTCAATCTTGATAATTAAGAGACATCTTTATTGCTACAGCGCGGTAACGATATGGATATCGATTGGTCCGATTTTGTTGTTAATCAGGTCCCCTCCTAAAAAAAATTACAATAATTTTCACATATTTTGGCCATAAACAAAATGTTTTTATTCGATTTTATTTTTTTGCCTTAATTAACCAACCATTTTGTTTAATAATTTATATGGCAATAATATTTTGTTCAATGGCCGACAAAACGGTCATATTTTTAAATTTAATATTTTTTTATTTTATTTATAAACATTTCGATTTTTGGAAATTTTTCAAAAAACATTTTTTTTGCCAGGAATTTCAGTTCTGTGTTTTGGCTTTCTTGAAATTCTTACATTTGCTACCAGCAGCTTAATGTCTGTCTGCCAGCCATCATCATCTGTGTTTTTTTTTTTTTTGGTGACTGTGACTAACACAAAAATGTAGCCAAGAATGAAACGACTGGTCGCGGTCTGGGTTGTCCTTTGGCTGGCTTTGGTTGTGGCTTGGCTGGCTGGTTGTTCGCCAGTCCGCCTGCCTGGCTTTTTGTTGCAGTTTTGTAGCATTTTTGGTTAAATACCATACTGAAAGATTTATCGTCTTGTTGCAAAAGCTGGAATTTTTCCCTCAAACAACAACAAAAACGACACAACCGCAAAGTTTTAACAAAAATAAACAACAACAAAAACTTAAATTCATAAGAAGATCCTTCTTTTAAAGGAATTTCATTTATTTTTCATAGAAAAATTAAAGAAAAAAATAAATAAAAATTTTCGAAAATTTTCCCCAAAATTTTGCGACAAGTGAAAATTTTCACTTTTTTCAAAATTTGATTTTTTTTTGTTTTTTTTATGAATTTCTAAGCATTTGCATTAAAAATGTAATTTTTCGATTTTTTTCACTCGGGAAAATATTCCCCAAATTTTTTTTCACTAGGGAAATTTTTCCCCAATTTTTATTTTCGTTATTTGACATTAAAATTAAAAATTTTGGAATTTTTTTTGCTAGGGAAAAATTTCCCCAAATTTTTTTTCACTAGGGAAATTTTTCCCCAACATTTTTTTCACTAGGGACATTTTTCGCCAAAATTTTTTTCTTAAGATTTTTAAATTTTTTTACTAGGGAAAATTTTCCCCAATTTTTTTCACTAGTGAAATTTTCCCCCAAAAATTTTTTTCACTAGGGAAATTTTTCCCAAAAATTTTTTTCTTAAGATTTTTAAAATTTATTTTGTTTGTTAACATTTTCTAATAATTTTTTTCATTTTTTTTTTCTAATTCCAGGTTCAATCATCCGGCCTATTCGAATTACGTTTAAAATATTTCAAAAATGATTACGGTCGCGACAGTGAAGGTCACTGTTGTAGCGGGCAAACGGATCCGGCGACGGGTAAATGTATTGGCGGTTGTAAAACATGGTTTCGCGTGTGTCTGAAACATTATCAAGCGACAATCGATACAACATCACAGTGTACCTATGGTGTGGTCGTGACACCTGTATTGGGTGAAAATTCCGTTAATTTAACCGATTCACAGGCCCTACAAAATAAAGATTTCTCCAATCCCATACAATTTGCCTTCAATTTTGCATGGCCGGTAAGTAGTAAACACAACAACAAAAAAGAAAATTTTTCGATATTTTTAGACGCACAAAACGGGAAGCATTTTCCTAAGACGAAAATAACCTAATTTTATAGAAAATCAGAAACAAACAACAACAACACCACACGCACCAGAAAATTGTATTGACAATAATTTTTGCTGTTTTGAAAAGAAAATTTCCTGTTGCTGCTCTCTCAGAGAGTGAGGCAATTTAGTAGCTTGTGGCATTGCTTTGCATTTTTTCTAAATTTAGAAGTTGTCTGTCAGCCAGTCAGTTTTTGTTATTTCCCTTGTGGTCTTGTGGCCATAAAAAAGAATAACATAAAATGGAACTCCCTTTGCGTTTTTAATTTGCCAAAAGTAAATAAAAAAATCTTTGCTTATCTCTTCCTCTTGAGCAGTTTTTATCTCTCCTTCATTGATAAAAAAATAAATTTTTGTTGTCCTTGCTTCCCAAGAACAACAAAACCTGAACATATGCCCCTTTCAAAGAACACTTCTTGATATGTAATATTATTTGCACCAGCATTTATCAATTTTTATATTATATAAATAAAATAACCCTGTTGTATATAGAGAGTTGGGTTTGGTGCCCTCTCTCCCTCTCTGTGGTGCCCTGCCATGCCTTGTGTATCTTTAGAACACAGGGTTGAAACATACAACAAGCATATTTTTAAACATCTGTCAGCTATTAAAAGTAAACCTTAAAATGACTCTGCTGTCTGACTGAGTCGATAAGAAACAACGCCAGGCGGCGATCTGGCTTTGCGCGCAGTATTTTCTGATGATGATGGTGGTAATAGTGTAGCGCGTGCGCGCTCATATTATTTATAATGTAAATATTTGAAGTGACACATAAAAATGTGTTTAATGATATTTTTTCAACCCCAAAAAAGCCCACCACCATCATCGAAGTTGAAGAAAAATACGTTACTTTTTTCCACCAACGGGGGAAATGCCATATTTTCCGTTAGAAAATTACGAATTGTATGTCATTTTGGTATTGAAAAACATTTATATTAAAAATTTGGTGAAATTTGCAATTTTTAAAATTTCGGGATTTTTCCCCATTTCTGGGATTTTTTCCCCACTTCAGGGGATTTTTGAATTACTCACGGCTAATGTTTTTTCTATGGCTAAATATGAGAAATTAAACAAAATTTTGAAAATCCCCTGAAAAATTAAAAATCCCCAGAGTGGTAATTTTTTTATTTAACGGGATTTTTGAAAATTTTTTATTGATTTTTATTTATTTTTTTCATTAATTAAATTGCGAAAGGAATTTTGAAAATCCCTTGGAAACCAGAAAATTTCCTTAGTGGGGATTTTTTGATTTTGGGGATTTTTGAATTTTTTTTTATAAATTCTAATTTTTTTTATTTTGATAAACATCAAACATATTTTTGGCTTTGATTGGGTAACATTAGCTATTTTTAAAATTCATTTTTTAAATGTATTCTTAACGCTTTGCTGCCATTGGGGAATTTTTTAAACTAAATTTTTTGAAAGGTTTTTGTGGATTTTTATTCAAGCTTAAAATCATGCAATTGAAAGGTAAATGCCAAAACATATTTTTGTTATTGATTTTTTTTTTTTGTTAAAAGGGGCTTGACAGGAAATCAAGCAGACATTGGGCCAAACACACACATTCACACAACTGCAAAATCCCTAGCCAAAAAAATAGGTTCAAATGCAGATTTCTGCTTTCATAACACCTATTCCAAATGACAGAGGGAGGAGAGAGCGAGGGAGCAGAGGAAAATATATTTCCTTTTCAAAAATTAATTTGCAACAAAAAGCAACAACAACAACAACACCACCAACAAATGATCGCGTGTTTCAAGATGCTATATCAATGCGTCAACATCTTTTAAAAATGAAAATGGAGGAGCAGCAGCAGCACAAAAAGACAGCAGGAGCTTTAAATTATCAATGACACTAAAATAACAGACAGCAAGCGGTGGCACACCATACCACACCACACCACACCATGCAAAACGGCGACGTCTGTTTGTCAGGCGGATATTTTAGCCATCCAGCCAAAGAAGAAGAAGTTACATGTTGCTCCCTTTGGATTCTTTTGAATGTCTCTCTTCCCCCTTTTTCAAGACATTAACAACTGAAATCGAATCGGTTGGATGGCTGGCTGCTTGGCAGACATGTCGAGAAGTACAACTGCCATGTAAATTATTTTTTTAAAAATACACTTAAGTGTAAAGTTCAATGGAAAAGATTGTTGGTATCTACCAACCTACCACCACCTTCATCTCATCCTCCTTCGAGGAGTTGGAATTATCACCCCTTCTAGAAGTTGTATATTTTTGGGATAAAGAGTTGGTTTTCTTGATTCTGAAAATAGCAGCAAGCCAGCCAGGCAACATTGCATGCTGATGGCATTCCAAACAATGCTTGATGCCAAACGCCAGCCAACCAACCATTCCTCTCCCTTGATTTTCTGAAAGGCAACTAAAAATAGCCACATTATCATTTCCAGAAGAAGTCAGTCATGCTAAAATCTATTTGGATTTTAGGTCAAGGAATTTAATTAGCAGGGCACGTGGTGGTAATTCAAAAAAATTTCTCTACAATATTTTTTTTATGAAAATGTAAATTTTTTCATAATTTTTTTTTCGAAAAAAAAAATCAATCCTCCCTTTTCTAGAAAGAAAATTTCTTCAAGACTAATGATGACAACAACTAATAGCAAGCATGACTTGAACTTTTTTCCTAAAGGTAAGGGGGAGAAAAGACGTTACAAAAAACAAAACCTAATCACCCCAACCAACCAACACCAGCAACCATCATACATGTTCAAGTGTAAGGCTTGAGTGAATTTGTTTGAGCTGCAACGGTTAAATAAAAAACTACAAAAAAATAACAGCAACTAATCTATCTACCTGTATGAAAGAAACCACCATGCTGCTCTTCCTCCTCAGGGAAGGTGTGGAAGACCATGCATGAAATGCTAATGCCTCTTCCCCCCCTCCCTGTACCTTTTGTTTTTAACAAATTTTCACTGAAGCGTTAAACTTCAACAAAAGTAAAGTTATTTTGTTAACAAAGAACTATTTTCTTCTTCTTCTTCTTGATCCCTCCCGCCGCCGCCTTCTTCTTCTTCTTTTCCCCGATCATTTTCTTTAATTGTAGCGAAGTAAAAATACTCTAGAGATCATGAAATGTTCCATTACGTACGAAAAACACGTGCTGTAATGACGCTGCCTGCCACAAAAAGGGGGAGTTTTTTTCTCCCTTCTATTTCTTCTTCTACTTCTTCGACGTTCAGGTTCAAGTTCTTTTCTACTTCTTTGTTTCGTTTTTTGTTTTTTACAAAATTTAACTCATGCCTAACGAAAGGAAATAGTTTTCTGTTTATTTCATTTCATCAGCTGTGACAATTTAACATTACAACAAAGTAGTGGCAGAACAACAACAAAAAAGCCATTAAAAATGACAATTTAAAAATTTATATTTTTCCCCTTTTAAAAATACCTCAAAGGAAACTTTTTTTAGTTTTCAAAGGAAAAAAATATTTTTTTTTTACACCAAGCCCTTAAAAATCCATATCAAAAATCCCCTGAAAGGCCGTTAAAATTCCCTCAGTGGGGAAATATACTTTAGGGACATTTCAAGAAAAAAATTGTTTTCTGCATTATTGGGCCTTAAAAATCAATTTCCCATTGAAATCTCAAATATCCCCTGAAATGGGGAAAAAATTCCCCTGGTGGGGAAAATAGTTTTTTTCGGAATTTTGAAGAAACAAAAACCTTTTCTACATTATTGAGCTCGAAAAATTGATTTCCAATGAAAATCTCAAAAATCCCGCCAATAAAGAAAAAAATCCCCAATATGGGGAAATTGTTTTTTTTGGGAATTTTAAAGTAAAAATAGCCTTTTTCTAGATTCTAGAGCTCGAAAAATTAATTTCCCATGAAAATCTCAAAAATCCCGTCGGCGGGGAAAAATCCCCTGAGTGGGGAAAAAATCCCCAATTGCAAAAAATTGCATAAAATCGTATAAAAATTGATTTTGAACACAAGAAAATTAAAATTGACAATTTTGAAGTAAAAATAAAAAATCCCCCCTTGGGATTTTTGTGTAAATTTAAAGGGATTTATAAAATTATTTTATTTATTTGACATTATTACATATTTTATATATTTTTGGCATTCATATAATTTTTTTTTTTGGAATTTTTTAATTTTTTTTTTTTTTAATTTTTTTTTTTAAATGTTTTTTATTTTTTTGTTATAAAAAAAATAAAAAATATAAATTTTTCAATATTTTTTAAATAAAAATTTCAATTTTCATTTATTTTTAATTAATTTCATTTATTAAAAAATATTTTTTTCTATATCTTTTTTCTAAATAAAATTAATTTCACTTAGGCCAAACTTGTTCCTCTCCCTCCTCCACACACACTCACACACAAAATTGCAACCCACACTCAAATTGCATTTTATCAAAAAATAAATATTTTTATTGTTGTTGTAATATGAAAATCGAAAGTTTTCCTCCGATAAAATAAAATTTGTCATTAGCTAAATGTAAGCTGTTTACAAAAAGAAACTTTTACCAAAAACACCTCTGCATTTTTTATTGCTGTTTTTTGTCGGATTATTTATTGCCAAGCTTAAGCCTCCTCTTGAGTCTGGTTTTGCGCTATGTGGTGGTGTCATCTCTCGTGTCTATTCAAAATAGTCGTCGATTCACATGCATAACTTATACTTTCAAACAAGACAAATGGTTGTTATCAGAGCGAGGAGGGGAGGAGGAGATATCTTGAGATGTGAGGGGAGTAGTAGTTTTCTATTACTCTCTGTGTGTGTAATCAAGTGTGAATTGAGGGCGCGCTAGCAGCTTTGCTTGCTGGCTGTGCATTTGCATTTTAAATGTACAACGGCGGCTGCGCCTGCGCATCATCACATCTCATCCGACTACTAAGACTTCGATTGCAGTTTTATAACTTTGTTGGAGTGTGTGTGGGTGTCGTTTTTTGAATTTTGTAATATTTGTTAAGTCTTCTCGTTTTTTTTTTGTTGAAGGCGTTAAGAAAATAAAATCGCATTTACATAAATTAAGTTTTTTTCTTTTGTTTGGTTTTTGATTTTGAAATTTATAACAAAATTTGTAATCTAATTTTTTTCTCTTATCTCTTTTACAGGGCACCTTTACCTTAATTGTGGAGGCTTTACATGATACCAACAATACAGCCAATGCTCGTTCACGCAGTAAGTATTTTTTGTTTATTAATATTATATCCTTTTTCCGGATCCCTATTACCCTCTAAACCATATCCTGCTTCCTTTTTTTCGAAACCGGGTTTTCTGGTTAATTCTGGTTTTTCTCTCCCCTCCCTGCCTAACTCTCTTTGGGTTCGTAATGTGATATGTTGACACTTGTGTCTTATTTTGTTTTCAAATCCTCCCCAATTCTTCTGGTTCTCCATTTACGTTTTTTCTTGTTCTTTTGTTTTATAAATTTCCGGCCTCTGGGTGTATTGTGCCAAGGTTCAAAATATCCCATTACGAGAGGTTTTCAATTCATGATTTTTATTCATAAAAAACCAACAACAACTCTGGAAAATAAACAACTTTATGTCCAAGAGGAAGCCAACTAAAAAATTGAAAAAAAATTTAAACTAAAAAAAAAAATAAAATTTTGCTTTAAATTGAAAAAATTGAAAAAATTGATAAATTTCAAAAAAATTAAAAAAATTAAAAAATTAAAAAAAAAATTAAAAAATTAAAAAATTTAAAAATTCAAAAAAATTAAAAAAAAATTCAAAAATAAAAAAAAATCAAAAAATTCAAAAAAAATAATAAATAAGAATTTAAAAAAAAATAAATAAAAATTAAATAAAAAAATAAAAAATAAATAAAAATTAAATAAAAAAATAAAAATTTAAAAAATAAATAAAAATTAATAAAAAATAAATAAATAAAAATTAAAAACATAAATAAAAAACAATAAAAAAATTAAAAAAATAAAAAAAAAACAATAAATAAAAATTAAAAAATACAAAAAAATAAATAAAAATTAAAAAATAAATGAAAAACAATAAATAAAAATTAAAAAAATAAATAAAAAATTAATTAAATTACAAAATTGGAAAGATGTTTTTTTAAATTATTTTTTAAATATTTTTTAAATTATTTTTTAAATATTTTTTTAATTATTTTTTTTTTAATTTTTTTTTTTTTTTATTTTTAACTTTTTTTAAATTATTCTCCTCTTTTGCCCAGTTTTTTGTCCCATAAATTACTTCCCTTCCTTTTTTACTACATGGCTGCCCTGCCCCTGCCATAGCCCTTTCCCAGATTGCTTATCATTGATGTAATGCAACATTTTTGTTGTAAATCTGCCTTTTTTCATTCTACGAGTTGTTGTTGCCGTGGTTGTCAAGGATTAATTTCATTTATTTTTTTAAACGTTTTTCGTGTTGATCTCCCGCATACTTTTGCAACGGAAGACCCGCCACCATCAGCATTATCTCAGACCCATCACAGTCCGCAGAAAATGAAGAAGAAGAGTGTGGCAGCTCTTGATGATGGTGCTGTTGATGATGGTGTGGCTGGTATACAGGTTTGTTGCTTAAGTCTTTCGTTTTCTGTTGCCAATAACAATTTTTTGTTTTGGACAGTCAATTTTTTTCGTTCGTTCCTTCGCTGTTTAAAGCTGCCTTGCAACTTTACGCCTGTCGAACATTTTTGTTTAGGAGATTTTTTTTTTCATTGGAAAAAAATTTCGTTCTTCCAATGCCAAGAATTTTAGGGTTTATCTTTTGTTTTAAAATTGTTGTCTTCTGATTTGAAAATTTGTTTTCCAATTTGAATTTATTTTTCATAGCCTAAATTATTTTTTTTTTTAATTTTTTTCCTGAGCCGGTTTCTGCCATTTAATCTCTTTTAATGTTCAACTTGTCATTTCAAACAACTTTTTATAATTAGTTTTCTAACGCGCTTTTCCTTGTTAGACGACTATCAAAAAATCGAACCTCTCACACACACACACAAAGTACTGGAAAGAAGTGCGTTAATTTTGTTGTTTGCATTTTGCAAATCCGATATACCAGAGATTGTAAGTTTTCTAATAACCTGTCATACCACAAAGCAATGCAAAAGCCAATTCAATTGAATTGGGCACAAACGGCACGGCACAGTCGTCATTGGAGTTAGGCCAGCACCCAAAGAAAAATGCCACGCAAAAATTGTTGATTTTCCACCTCTGAAAAAAGCGACGCATAAATGTTAATGGTCGTCGTCGTTGGTTGGTTGGTTGGTTGCAGGCAGCCAGACCCAACATGTTGCCTTTGCTATTTTTTCCACAAAAATATATTGTCACTAGTTGTCTGGGACTGGCTGCATGCATTGGTGGTTACCGGTTGCTTTGCCAGCTCCAACAGGTGGTTTATAAGAATTTAAGCCATTAGTTAATCTTTAAGTTGGACATTTAAACAGAAAAAAAAATTGAAAAAAATTGACAACAAAAATCTACCACCACAAAACTTGTTTGAAGTTACACAAAAAAATAGGAAAAATTTTTATATGATTTCCAGCAGCAACAACAACGAGATGCCGAAACCCAACATTGCTAACATTCCAATTGATTTTTTTTGTTGCTGTGTGTGTGGTCAAACCACATTTTAGAATTTTTTTGGATTTTTTTTTTTTGCAAAAAAATTCTTAAATTTTCAAAAATTCCTTTGTAGGGAAATTTTTTGAATTTTTTTTAATTACATTTTTCCATAATTTTAAGGTTTTGTGTTTAAAAAATTCCAATGAAATTTTTTTTCTGATAGTTTTCCAAAATTTCCCTTCAAGGGAAATTTTTATTTTCAACGAAAATTTTTTATTTTTAATTTATTTCAACATTTTAAGGCATTAAGAAGCCATTTGTAACAAAATTTGAAAATTTCCCTTTTGGGAAATTTTTAGGGAAATTTTTCTAATTAGCATTTTTGATCATCTCCTTTATCTAGGAACCTAAAAATGTAAAAGAAAAATTTGTAACGGTCTTTTGAGAAAATTTCCCTCGAAGGGAAATTTTTGTTTTTGTAGGAAAAAATAAAATTTTGGCAATTTTCTTTATTTTAAAACCTCGGGAACTCATTTCCGTGAAAAGCTCAAAAATTTTCTTTTAAAAATAATTTTTTAAAAAAATTTTCTCTAAAGGGAAATTTTTATTTTCAAGCAAAAAAAAAAAAAAATTCCCTGATTTTTTAGAACCTCTAGAATCCATTTTAAAATTGTCCCTTTAAAAAATATTTTTTTTTTTAGATTTTTTTTTATAAAATTTTAAATTTTATGCCTTAACTTATTTTTCTCAAATTCCCTTTTATTTTTTCAACCATCATATTTTTGTAGTGGTTAGTTGTTGTTTTTGTTTTTATAAGCAAATCATCACCAAAACAGCATATGCAACATTATCAGTTATTGCCTTCCATTCTTTTTTTTGTTTGTATTTTTTGAGGCTCTTTTGGTCGGTGTTGCCTCTTGTTTTTTTCGTATAGTTCGTTGAACATCATCATAAGTATGCGAGTGGATATATTGGTGTTCGTGTTGTTGTTGTAAACATTGCGGGAGATTTATGTTGTGTTCTTTTGTTGTTATTTTCATTTTCGCTTCTTATACCTCCATGCCACCACCACCACCACCATCACATGCAACCAACAACCATTCAAGCAGCCAGTCATGCACCTGCAATTTACTTTATAGACCATGGCAAGTTATATTGGCATCATGATTGTTGTTTTTGTTATTGTTTTTTTTCGTTAAGGAGAGTTAAGCCAAGATGTTGCTTCTTAAAAACATACCCCCCATCCCCTCCTCCTTGCTTCATCATACACAACACCTGAATATTGAATGTTATACAAGCGACGAACGATCGGAGTAGGTTTTTTTGTTTTTGTATGATGTCGATCGTTTGTTCAACCAAAAAACAGCAACAAAAACAACAACAATATATTTTTTGTTAATTTTTTTTTCTCGTTGTTGTTGTCTTTTATTACTGTGCTGTTGCAAATTGTAAGCCATACAAAAGTCTTTCCAGCATATATCTACCATTCATTTGACTGACTGACTGGAGTGGCAGACTTGACCGTCTGTCTGTCCGGTTGCTCGGTATGATGGTTTTGGCTGCTTCAATACATACGTGTGCTTAGAGTGTGTTTAAAGTACGTTCATGGAATTAAATGTAACAAAACAAATAATAAAAATAATAACAACAACAGCAACAACAATTACCAATTGGAATATTAATTTGAAAATCCCTTCAATAACATTTTAAAAATATTTTGAAATTACCCCCCTTCACCTCAATCGGATTTTTATTCTACAATTTACCTGCATTTTTTTTTCTTCAATATTTTTTGGGGCTACAGTTTTTATCACCAGACCAGCCTCCTTTTTGTGTGTGTGGCTGGACCCTCATCTGCTCCTCTAATACTCATAATTAATCTTTTTCTTTTTCCTCATGAAAAAATCATGGGAATTTCAATTTTTGTCTTATCTAAACTAATCTTTTACCCTCTCTTTTTTTCTCTTCCCTCTCTTCTCCAGGTCAACTGATACAACGTCTGTCGGTGCAACAAGTCTTGGAAGTTTCACCCGAATGGAAAACCAAAAAATCCGAATCTCAATATACCTGGTTGGAATATGATTTTCGTGTAACCTGTGATCCTCACTACTATGGTTCTGGCTGTGCCAATTTATGTCGTCCCCGTAATGATCAATTTGGCCATTACACATGCTCGGAAACTGGTGAAATTATATGCTTATCCGGCTGGACTGGAGATTATTGTGAGAAACGTAAGTATCCCCCAAACATGAAGTGAAAAAAAAATTAAGAAAATTTGATGAAAAATCAATTTCAAAAAAATTGGGCATTTTTTTTAATTTTGGGTATTTTTGAAAATTTTTGGTCGGTTTTGAAAAAATGATTTTTTTTTATAATTTTAAATCTTTTTATACGATTTTATGTTAAAATATTGCAATTTTCCATAGAAAATAGCAAATTTTTGTGGCTAGGGAAAATTTTCCCACTTTTTGTGTATTTTTTGGGGATTTTTCAAAACTCAAAAATTTTGCAATTTTATGGAATTTTGTAACATTCTAATGGAGTTTAAATTGAATATTGCTAAAATTTCTCAATTTTCTTCATTGGAAATAATTTCCCCACTTTTGGGTATTTTTGGGGATTTTTCTAAAAACCAATTTTCTTTCGATTTGAATACATTTTACAATAATCTCTTATAATTTCAAGAGATTTTTACTCAATTTCACATTTTTCCCTTTAAGGAGATTTTTTCCCCACTTTGGGAATTTTTTAATTTTTCGAAAAAAATTTGCTCCATTTTTTTCCTGTTCCTTATTTGAGTTAGTTTTTGCTTAATTTCACAACATCCGTCATTCTTTTTTTGTGAGCTCGTCTTTTGGAGATAAGAACCCAAATTTTTTTCGGGGTTCCTGTCACACACAAGAAGAAATATCTCCCTCTCTCTTTTTGGAGATAAACACAAACTTCCTTTTCACGTAAAAAAAAACAGGTATTTAACTAAAGATTTTTTTCCACGGCTTTTGTTTTTTGTATACAAAGAAGAAAAAACTACGCGCACAAATCCATCCATCCGAACCCAAACAACCATCCATCCTTCTTCTACTGCTTCTTCTGCTTTTTGGAGGAGTTTAAGAATTCATTACACTAACAAAGTGCCTGCTGCCATGGCTGCTGTATTAGTGGCCAGGAAACTACTGTAATGTATTGGTATTCTGAGTTTTTTTTTTTTTTTGGTAAAGGCATATTTTTACCTGCTGCTGATGATGGTGTTCCCTCCTTCTCCCCATCCCATACCCTTTAAATGCCCTAATACGGGCGTGGGAAGATTTTTATTTTATACTCCAAGAAGTATATGTTTTTTATGTGTGTGTGTGTGCTCTCCTCCTTACGGCAAGCCAATACCAAAAAAAAAAGAACAAGATCTCCATGCTGTGGATGACGATGGTGGTAGCATAACAGGCTTTGCTGCACATCCAGCCAGTTGGATAGCCTGCCTGCCTGTTTGCTTTCCAGATTCTCCTGGCTTCTTTTTGTCTTCGTCGTTTTCATGTTTGTTGTTGTTTGCTGCTTAAACATCCATTTAACAACAAATGGTTTGAATGGTAGTTGCCCGAGAGTGTGCGCGGAGCTCTTTTGTTCTGCTATTGGTTTTTGTTGTTGTCGATTTTTTTTCGGGGGGGATCATTCAAATATTTTTCTTTTTTAAACGGATGCTGTCCGTTGTTTGATTTTTGTTTGAAAAAAGTGGCCCTAAAGAGCAGGAGGGATAAGGAGTGGTGGGGGGAATTTCAAAACTCCCCATAAATAAATTTTCTCACACACCATAAATCTTTGGTGTGTTGATGTCTACTCCTCAAATACGAAAAAAATATGCTCGGTAACTACTTTGTTTAATTTATGATCGATTTTGCTTTTTTTCTCATTTGAACTTCAAACCAGTTTTCCCTTCGAACTCCGAAAAACTATTCAATAGAAAAATAATGACATGATTTTTTTCCAGTACTTCAAAATACGATTTCATTCATTGATCTGTGTTTTGAATATTTATTCGTAATTATAATTTAATTTTATTTGAATTTTTTTCAAAAACATATTTATTGATGACTCATTTAGTTTGATTTTCAATTGATTTTTTTTCTCTGAAGACAAACATAATTAGAAACAAGTTTGAAGTGCCAACTTCCCCCTTCCCCTTCTCCACATTGGGTTTTATTCTTGTGTAGCACATTCAAGGCCTAGTGAAAGTTAGGCGGCAGAGATTGGGAGAACAAATTCCAATTGGAAAATTCCTGGGAATTTAAATTTTTTCCTATAACACAACATATCATTATACCGGGTATGAGTTGCATTGCTCAACACCACATCACCATTATCCTTGAGGGCGTGTGAATCTTTTTCAAGAAACATGGTCTTCTAGCCTTCCAAACAGCAAGAAAAACCCACCCAACCAGTCTGCTGTGCTCTGCTATTCACTTTCTATAATGCTGCAATAACTAGACAAAAACAACAAAAAAATTAAAAGCATTTTACCTTTATTGGCATTAAAAAAAAGTTCAATACTTCTACTCACCCATACATGGCCAAGCAACAGAGCCTAGCCATCCAGCCAAGCCACTAAAAATTATAACTCCGCACACAAAAACCTGAATTTTTCTGCTTCTTCTACTTCTTAAGAATCTTTAATGTCTCACGTTTTGCCAGAGATTTTTCAAAGATTCCTTGAATGAAAAATCCCAGCATCCAGCACATCGAACCAGTCCTTTAACACACTCACACGGAATAGGCTCCTAATACCCTAACTTCATTATGACGGGGTTTCTCTTTCCCTTCCCTCTTCTTGGTGATGATCATAACGTTTGGCACGTTTTGTGTTTAAGCCAAACTGTTTTTTTTTTCGTTTGCAAAAAAGGGCTTTAAACCAGATGCCTATTCTTCAAACATGTTTTTGTTGTTGTTGTAGTTGTTTGTTATTGGCCATTTTGTTGTTGATATTGGCAACAAACACACCGAAAAGATCATGATGGCATCTATTTCTTTTTTTATTTCCGAGGCTGAGAATTTGTTGGCCATGAGAAATGTTCAATCTTTTTTTTTTGTTCAGGGGAAATACTGAAAAAAAAATAAATAAAAAAAATTAAAAAAAAAATTAAAAAAAAAATAAAAAAATTAAAAAAAATTAAAAAAAATTAAAAAAATAGAAAAAATTAAAAATAAAATTTTATAATTTTTTTTATAATTTTTTGGTATTACTCTTATCAAACATATTTATTTTTTATATAATTATTTTATTTCTATAATAAAAGTAATTTTATATAAATATTTTCTTTTTAAATCAAAAAAATTAATTTCGAATTTTTTTCTTCTTCTTCTAATTTTAGCCAAATGTGCCAAAGGTTGTGAACATGGTCATTGTGATAAGCCAAATCAATGCATGTAAGTATTTTCAAAACATTTTTTTTTCATTTTCAAATATGTTCTTTTCTATTCTATCCCGCCTTCTCCTCCCATTTACTATTCTTTTTTTTAATTCCTTGGAATATCAATTCATTTTTCCATTTCATTTGAAAATGATGTCCACAATTTCTGGGAATTTTTCCCATATTTTTTTTTATTACTTCTATGGATTGTGGGTCTCCTTTGGTTGGTTTGTTGGTTCTTGCAAAGGGCCTTCACCTATTAACAAATTTTGTATGCAAAATCCATAATTATGGCAAATTTCTTTTCCATATAAAAAAAAAACAACAACAACAAAAATAAATAAAAAAATGCGTTCTCTTTGCATTTGGCCAAAGTAGTATTTTTTCCCACTAAAACAAGGCGTTGTAGTTGATACAGTGGTGTGCAAATATTAGATAACAAAAAAATAAAAAAAAAATAAAAAAAATAAAAAAAAAAAAATAAAAATATATTGAAAAAATATTAAAAATAAATTTGACAACTAAAAAATTATAAAAAAAGATTAATTTAATATTTTTTTTTTAATTTAATTTTAATTTTTTTTAAATTTTTTTTTTTTTTTTAATTTTTAATTTTTTTTAATATTTAATTTTCTTTTATTTTTTTTAATTTTTAACATTTTTTTTAAATTCTAATATTTTTTTAAATTTTTTTTTTTGAAAAATTTTTTTAATGAATGAAATATTTTTTAATTTTTTTAAATATTTTTTTAATATTTTCTTTAATATTTTTTTTAATATATTTTTTTTTATATATTTTTTTATTTTTTTTATATTTATTTTTTTTTATATTTTTTTTATTTCTGTCCATATTTTTGCTGTGTAAATCATAAGCCATTAAAGATTACAACGTCGCACAAAGTAGCACCACTTTGGTGTTTAAATATCCCGCATTTTGGTTTACAACTATTGGTCAGCATTAAAGAAGAAGCAGCCTACTTTGGCCGTAGGCTTCTCATTTCAGTTTTGTTTTTGTTTTTTTTAATACACACACAACACATGCACTCCTCTTGGCTTGGCATGTGAAGTAGTGTGACATCAGATTTGTTTGCTGCTTGTCTCCATGGTCATCGTCAATTTTTGTCATATAAAATGTCTTGCTTTGTTTTGTCGTCGTCGTCGAATATGTAAGTGAAGTTGTTTGATTTTATGACATGTTATGTGTGTAGAATTATTAAAACATTCCCACACTTTTTTCGAGTCAGCTAGCGAGCGCCCGGCCTATAAAGCGGATTCTTTAACGTTTTTAAGCAAACGAACGAACAAACCGAACCAAACAACCACAACAAAAACAAATAGACCACTTTTTTACCAATTCTTTCATTCTTTCTTTCGATTTTTTGTTGTAATGAAAGAAGTTCAAACAAAGGTTGGTTTTTTTTCTGACGAGCACCTGTTCTCTCTTTTTTTTTGTTTTTGGTGAAATGATTTCTCCTTCCTCTCGATCAAAGTAATTTTTTTTCTTCTTCTTGAAACAAAAATTGCTTAAATAATTTTTCGTGTTTAATGGGTAATTTCCGTTTTTTGGCTGAAATCATCATCGTGGAAAGGGAAGGGAAAAAGATCACAAACAAAACCACAACTATTTTTTCTTTTTTATTTTTGCAGATTTCAGCACAAAAAAAAACCGACAGAAAATTATCTGCAGTCGCACACACTCTCACACACATATACATTCTTCAAATATAATCATAATAATCACATGCTCCATGTTTTCCAAACTGTAATAAAAAAAACGAAGATGATAGCAGGGAA
The DNA here is from genome assembly GCF_032173495.1 of Musca vetustissima. NCBI lineage: Eukaryota > Metazoa > Arthropoda > Insecta > Diptera > Muscidae > Musca > Musca vetustissima. The sequence continues at coordinate 35,931 of NW_026886971.1, forward strand.
TTGAAACCTTCTCCTTTTTGAAATTTCCATTGAATCAGCAAAAGGTTTTGTTTTACACCTGGCAAAACATTTTATATTTCTTTTCATTTTTTTTTACTCCAAACGATGATTTAATAACACAAATATGAGGGAATTTACTTTTTGCTTAAATGGCAGTAGTTTTTTTTTATAAAATGTAATTGTAAACTGTTTGAACATTCCATTCAATTTTTTTTTTTCGAAAACTTCCATTAGTTTAGAGCTACTTGTCTTTTGCGATTTTTTCTACTGCATAATGCCCTTTTCAAAACACCAACACCTCACCAGGCAAAAAAAGAAGAAAAAAATTGAGAACTAAATACTGCAGCATAAGGTGTGTCAAAGTTTTTTTTTCAATTTTCTTTCATGGTTTCCAATATTGAGGAGTGCTTTGCTTGCCTGTCTGTCTAAACTTCGATGCATTATAATAATATGCAAACTTGCCTGGTTATCTAGAAATATACAAACAAAAGTTCATGCAACACTCCATTAGCTATACTGCAGCGATGTTAGGAATTGGCCACCCTGCACACTTCAGCGCCACCACCATCACCTTAAAACTTCTTGTGGTGGAGTCCGTCGTCTCTCATCGCTAATATGAGTGGCTTTAATAGTTTTTTTTTCAAAATCGTGCATAAATCATTTATTTGAAATTAGCAGCAACAACATTTAAAAAAAAGTGTTGGAGGTCTCTCGTAATTTTTTTAAATAATTTATTGGATTTTTTTTATTAATTTTGTGACATGGAAATTGCTACTGAAAACTAAAAAAAATAATTTTTGTAAAAAAATTTAAAATTTTTTTTAAAAATATAAAAAATAATTGAAAAAAAAATATAAAAATAAATACAAAAATATAAAAATAATTAAAAAAATAATTAAAAAAATAATTAAAAAAATATATATTTTTTTAATATAAAAATATATTTTTTTTAATATAAAAATATATTTTTTTAATATAAAAATATATTTTTTTAATATAAAATATATTTTTTTTAATATAAAAATATATTTTTTAATATAAAAATATTTTTTTTAAATATAAAAATATATATTTTTTATATAAAAATATTTTTTTAAATATAAAAATATTTTTTTAAATATAAAAATATTTTTTTAAATATAAAAATATTTTTTTAAATATAAAAATATTTTTTAAATATAAAAATATTTTTTTAAATATAAAAATATTTTTTTAAATATAAAAATATTTTTTTAAATATAAAAATATATTTTTAAAAAAATAAAATATATATTTTTTTAAATATAAAAATATTTTTTTTAAATATAAAAATATTTTTTTTAATATAAAAATATCTTTTTAAATATAAAAATATTTTTTTTTAATATAAAAATATTTTTTTTTAAATATAAAATATATTTTTTTAAATATAAAAATTTTTTTTTAAATATAAAAATATTTTTTTTAAATATAAAAAATTTTTTTTAAATACAAACATATTTTTTTAAATATAAAAATATTTTTTTTAATATAAAAATATTTTTTTTAATACAAAAATATATTTTTTTAAATATAAAAATATTTTTTTAAATATAAAAATATTTTTTTTTTATATAAAAATATTTTTAAATATAAAAATATTTTATTTTTAATATAAAAATATTTTTTTAAATATAAAAATATTTTTTTTAATATAAAATGTATATATATATATATATATATATATAGATATATTTTCTATATTTAAATATTTTTGTTGTTGTTGTTTTCTGTGTCCTCCATGGCCTTCCAAACATCAAAGCATTTACCGCCCTCCTTCAAATTTCAATTATTTTTAATTTTTTTCACAATTTTTTTTTTCAATTAATTTACAAAAATCTCTTCAATTTGATACATTTGACACAATTTTGAAAGTATTGCAAATTTTGTTAACAAGATCACTTCATTAGTCGAAAAAAAATTTTTGAAATGCTTCATTAAATCCCAAAATACAACAACAACAAAAATCAATATTGAAAGTAAATAGATAAACCCCCTTGGGGGCCAACAAAACGGAGTGTGTGTGTGTGTGTGTGAAAGAAATAAATGATGGTTAAAAAAATTTTTTTTGAGGTAAAAAAATTTTCAATGGTTTTAGGAATATCCAGTGGCGTTTTTTTGTAATGAAGCTTAACGAATGGTTTTTTCGAATATTTTTTTGCTCCAATTTTTCTTAAATTTTTTTTCTCTTCAAAAATATTTTCATTTCTTCTGTTCTATTTTCATATATTGAAAGCTATCTTTGTTTTTGTTGTTGTATTATTTTTTATTATTTCAATATGTGACCATTTTTGCAAATTATTTCTCACGATTAATTTAATGTCTCCTCTATATGTGTGTGCATATTGTTGTGCATGTTTGTATGTACATGGGATGGTTTTAACCAGAAACCAGTCAGCTCAACTTCAATCCGCCTTGTCCATCCAAGCAACCAACAACAACGGCCTGTGTGTGTCATTTGTTCATTCATTATTTATGGCACAGAGCAAAAACAAAAAATGCATTTGCAAAACGTTTTTGTCGTTGTTGTTGAGCCGGGCAGACAAAACGACATACACATGGCTTTGGTCTGATAAATGTTCTTAAAAACTCACTCACATTACTGCACACTCATGTCTTAATTAAAAATTATGATCTTTACAAAAAGAGAAAACAAATTCACAATTTAGGTGTGGGAGAAAACGGAAATTTCCCCATTTTTTTCCCTTTCCCCTTTTTCTTCTTTTTCTCCTTCTTTCTCTTTTTCTTGTTTTCCTTTTTCTCACTTTTTCAAAAATTTTACTAATTTTTCATTTTTTCTCTTCTCTCTTTTTTTAGCTGTCAATCTGGCTGGAAAGGACCTCTATGCAACGAATGTGAAGTTCATCCCGGCTGTGTTCATGGAACATGCTCCAAACCCTGGGAATGCATCTGCAACGAAGGCTGGGGTGGCCTGTACTGCAATCAAGATTTGAACTACTGCACCAACCACAAGCCCTGCCAGAACAATGGTATCTGCCACAACACTGGTGAAGGTCTCTACACATGCAACTGCACTGCCGGTTTCCAAGGACAAGATTGTGAATTCGAAATTAACTCCTGCGCTGAAGTGAATCCCTGTCAAAATGCTGGTACCTGTATCGAAGATGGTTCAAAACGTGGCTACAGATGTGAATGCAAAAAGGGCTGGGCTGGTCGTCTATGCGAAGATAAGGTCATCACTTGTGCCGATAAACCCTGTGTCCATGGTTCATGCCGCGATACAAGCAAAGGTTTCCAATGTGACTGCCCCAATGGTTATAGCGGTACTATGTGTGAGGTTCATGTTGACACCTGCACTCCCAATCCCTGTCAAAATGGTGGTACTTGCTCGGTAGGACCTAATGGCTCGCACAAATGTCAATGCCCCAGCGGATTTACCGGTGCCTCTTGCGAAGAAAACATTGACGAATGCCAAGGAAATCCCTGTCACAATGGTGGTACTTGCATTGATATGGTCAATCAATTTAGATGCCAATGTGCTCCCGGATTTTTGGGTTCCTTGTGTACTGAAAAAGTGGATTTGTGCCTGATCAAACCCTGTGCCAACGGTGGTACTTGCAGAAATTTGAATAACGACTATGAGTGCACCTGTCGCCCTGGTTTCACTGGCAAGGATTGTTCCGTCGACATTGATGAATGCAGCTCCTCGCCCTGTCACAATGGTGGTACCTGTATGAATCGTGTCAATTACTTTGAATGTGTTTGCGCTCAAGGTTTCCGTGGTCCCCAGTGTGATGAAGAATCCTATGCCTCAGCCACCTATGATGCCCGGCAATATGAAGCTACAACACAAGCTAAGCCTAGAAGTGATGGCCTGACCAGTGGCCAGGTGATTTTGATTGCCATCCTCTCCGTGGCCATGCCTTTGGTAGCTGTCATTGCCGCCTGTGTGGTATTCTGCATGAAACGTAAACGCAGACGTGACCAAGAGAAAGATGATGCCGAGGCCCGCAAACAAAACGAACAAAATGCCGTTGCCACATTGCATCACAATTCCGGGGGTTTGTCCAGTGTTGCCGTTGCCGCCTTGGGTGTGAAACGTGGCAGCAGTTCCGGTCTGACTTTTGATAACTCAAATCCCAACATCATCAAAAACACCTGGGATAAGTCGGTCAACAACATTGCCAGCTCGGGCTCAACGGATGAGTGCCTGATGAACACCTCACTGTATGGTGGTGCCCTGTCGAACTATGCCGCCGACAACAATGCCAATTCAGAATTTTGCGGTGTTGGCCAAATCCAGCCTCTGCAAAGGGCCAAATCGCAGAAGCAATTGAACACCGATCCCTCGCTAATGCACCGGGCCTCACAGCTAATGGGTGCTGTGGGTGGTGCTAGTGGCGCACATGCACCAACCAAAGACTATGGAGCTGGTGGCAGCTCTTCGAATGGTGTTGGTGGTGTGGGGGGTGTGGGTGTTGCCGGCCCTGAAGGCAAACGGATCTCAGTTTTGGGCGAGAGTGCCTACTGTTCGCAGAGATGGCCTTCATTGGCGGCCCAAGGTGTGGCTGGGGGTTGTGGGGCTGCCTCAAGTTCAGCAGCCAGTGGTGTGGCGACGTCAGGCCAAAGATCAATAGTATGTGGTACACCTCATATATAAGCACACACACACAAACACACACTCTTAGGAAAAACAAAAACAAAATTGTAGGCAAAACAACAAATTTATTTAGGTGTAAAGTTAAAAAATGAAAAACGAAGATGATAAAGAAGAAGATGAAGATTTAAGGAAACCAAGCGCTGTTGAATATTTTTATAAAAATATGTGTTTATTTTTTTAATTAATTTACCACACTCTCACACACACACCCAAACAAACAACAAGACATCTCATAAAAATAATAATTCCTCAAGAAAATAGTTACTGGAAAAATAGAACTACCTACCCACACTCTCTCTACCAGATTTTTACCACACTTCACTTCAACCCACTCTCCCCTCTCTCATACTATTTTTTATATAAGTTTAAAAGAAAAAGAAAACAAGGACTGATTTATATAAAAAAACAAATTAAACTATAACAAAAAAACTAATTGTGTATAAAAAACCAACAACAACAAAAAATGGAATTCTTTATTAAGTAAAAACCACAAAATTATTCTCATGGAATTTATTTTTCAACCTCTCTCCCGCTCTCCTTACATTCCTATAACTCTACTATTTTCGAATTTTAATTTCTTCCCCCTCTCTCCCCAAAGATTTAAAGCTGATTTTTTATGTAAATTTATAAATGACTCTTTGAAATACCAAAAAAAAAACCTCTTTCCCCCAAACAAAAAAGACAAGGCTTTTTAATCTTTCCTTCATGTGCCGAACCACCTATTTCTTCTCTCCTTAAACCAAACCACTTGACGCATGTTCGAAATTTATAAAAAATATTATATTTTTTATTGTATATATTAGAAATTTACTGAGTATTCCTTAAATAACCCAATCCCCCACTCCCATTCCCAATTTCCCTCACATCCCCCTTTCCCCTCCCTCCCCTCAATCCCTTATTTTTTTTATTTAGCTTTTTTTATTAAGTTTTTCTCTCTCAGCTCTTTTTTATGCAAAGAGCATTTAAAACAAAAACAAACAAACAGATATGTAAATATTAGTTTTATAATTATAAATAATTATTATTAAATATAAATATCATATAAATAATATTAATTATTTTAAGTTTAGCTCATAGGAAAAAACAAACGAATTGGAAAAAAAACAAACATTTAAAAAAACCCCAAAAAATAACTATTTGACCTTAAACTCTATTTGTAAAAAACAACAACAATTTTTTTAGTATTTTATGTTTATTATTTTTTTATAAGCTAATTTTCTTTATAGTTTAATTTAAACAAACGAATTATATTTTATAGTAAAAACCAACAAATATTGCAAAACAAACCTCATCCTTCTCCCCCCAAAAAAGAAGACAATTTTTTTGGAAAACAAATAATTCTGTAAAAATCTACTATTTTTATTTTTTGCCTCTATCTCTTAAAAAAATAGTGATCCACAATTTCATATTATTTTTTATAATTTTTTTTTTTAATTTTTTTTTTATTTTTTATTTTACTATTTTGTTTGAAATTTCCCTGTCTATACAACAAAAATACCAACATACGAAAAAAATATTAAAAAAAAAAAACAACAAAAAAACAATAAATTTTATATTGAAAAAATTTGTAAAAAAACACAAAATTCTTTTTATTTCAACAAAACATCAACAACAACAATATTGTGATGAAGAACACGAAATATTGGGGTGAATGGGAAACAATGGGAAGCTGGGCTGGGTTTACAATGGGTTCGAAGGAAATTTGGGAGGTAAAATTCGCCAATTGATTACAACTTGGGAAAGGTCCATTTAAAATGACCTAGAAAGCAGCTGTAATTTATCATTCAAGCTTCAGGGTATTAGTCGAGCATTCGGTTTAACCTACCTTCGATTCGAGTCACCATACAAAAAAAAAAATAAATAAAAACAGTTAATTTAGAATGGTTCGAAATTTTTATATCCTCCTCATTGTGGAAGAAAAAAAAAAAATTAAAAAAAAACCAAAAATTCCGACGATACCATTACATTGGGGCACCATAAATTTCGAAATTACCTATGCTACTTTGGTCCTCTCCGAAATGCCAATTTACTTCCATTTGGTGTGAAAAAATGCGGCTTGGACCTTCCATAACCTTCAAAACCCTAAAGGCAGGCGTTTCAAATGAGGCTGTTCCAAAACTTTCAATGGACCTCATTGTGCAAAAAAATAAATAAATAAAATAAAACTAAAAATTCCGATAATACCATTACATTGGAGCACCATTCATTTCGGGGAAAACCTATGGTACATTCGTTCTCTCATAAATGCCAATTTACTTCCATTTGGTATGAAAAAATGCGGCTAGGACCTTCAAAACTCACAAAAAAACTAGGGGTATAAAATGAGGCTGTTCCAAGACCTACACTGGACCTATACATTGTAAATGTTCCGGTTTTTGTTCTTTGAGAAACTAAAATATACCCCATTACAGATAATGTGGTTGGAAATTACGACTATGGCTTTCGTCGGGTCCTTAATGGACCCAGACATTTATATGACATCTGTGTGAAAGTATGAAGAAAATTCTTCCAGACAACTCTTTTGTCCTCTGTAAACCCAAAATGCCTAACTATAAGCATATCTGTTGGAAAAAATGCTGATAGGACCTTCAAATTACATAGCATTACGAAAATCGGACTACGGGACTATAAGATGATGTCAAAACATGGACCTACATTGAGAAATTTCTGCAAAGAGATATTTTATTTATCGATTGACGGAAATTCGACTAGAATCTCCGAAATGCCGAAATATGAACCTATTTCACATAAATTCTTCCAAGAGGGGAGCTTTCTTATCCAAATTACCGAAAAAATTCCTCCCGAAGGTTGTTGGTTGTTGGTTGTTGGGAATTGTAATTAGAACATTTTAAATACCGAAATTCGGAACAACATTGAGCATTTTTTGTGAAAGCATATTTCATTTCCTGAGGAACCGAAATTTCGCTGGCAGCTCTGCGAACCCTAAAGTAGTTCAGGGCCTAATATTTTTATTAGGAAACATAAAGTTGGCCTTGGCCTTTTTATGGGGACTGTGTGAAAATATTGAAAATTTTCTTCTGGAAGGTATTTTAACCTCTGAAAATCCGAAATGCCTAATCGTTCCAACATCGATTTTGACTATCCAAATAGTTCTGGAAATTTGCACTAGAACAATAAGAAAAGTGCTAAAAAGTACTAAATATGGTATTATTTGTATTTGGCGAACCGTTGGAGCTAGAACCATTAAATTTTAAATGAGGATCACTGATGGAGCGTAGAATAGATGTACTAAAGGTTTTTGTGAATGTACTAAATTTCGTACAATATTGTGGAATGAGCTAAATACTTGAAATTTTGTATAAGGATAAAGTTTTGATAGTGTGTACGAAAGGTACTATATGGCACGATTCGTATACATGAGTTAATTGTAACAAAAAAAAAAAATATATATATATATATATATAAATGTACCAAATAGAGTAATATATGGTACTATATTTTGTACAATTTTAATTTAGATGTACGGATAGAACAGTAATCCGGAAATTTAAAATTGAGATTGCCGTGGAAAATGTTCACTTATGTGTACGAAAAGTACTAATTCGTACTATAATTGGTACAATTTTGGTTTGGGTGAACCGATAGAGCTGGAACACTAAAATTTGGAAATAATATTACTGTTGGAGTGTAGGATTGGGGTATGGATGTTGTTTTGGAAATTCAAACTTATTGGTACTAAATTTGGTAAATTGGAAATTTTGGGTGAACCGATAGAGCTGGAATCCTGAAATGAGAATTCTAAGAGATATAATGATATTTTTCTAAAATCCTGGGATGTCTCGGCGAAAAAAATAAATATTTTCCCCACATTTTCAATTATGGTTCCAATTTTTCGTTTTCTTTTTAAAGACCCACCACTAGAAAGATTATTCCGAGACACTGGGCCTTAATTATGGTCTTATAGATGTTTTTTTTTTTTTAATTTCACATTACCCATTAACTCTTCGATAGATTTATATTCCATTCAGTTTCATTAAAAGTCAAAATATTATTTTTTTCTTTAAAAATAAAATGATCTCAAAGGCAAAAAGTTAAAAAATAAATTTTAATTTTTATTTAAAATTGTGTACATATGAATATGAAATGTTCCTCAGTAGAAATAAACGAGAAATAATTATAACAAAAATGAATTTTAAATAAAAAAGTATATAAAAACGTAAAAATAAAACGAATTGATTGTGTAAAAGACAACATTTGAAATTATGTTTTTGGAAATATATTCCTAGTGAATAGTTTTATTTTATATTGTTATGTTATATAATTTGTATTTTTTTATTTTTAATTATTTTTATAATTTTAATATTAATTATGTTAATTTTTTAATTACTATATATTTTAATTACAATATATTTAAAATTTCTTAATTAAAATCTTTATGTAATTTAATATTTTTTTGTAAAAATGTTTCTATATTTTTGAAAATGTATATATTGGTAGTCTCCTCGATTAAATATATCCTTATAAATACTCTATAAGACACAAATAAAACATATAGTGTACTATATAAAATACATGTATATCCTTTAGTTTTGATATAAGTCTACACGAAAAAACAATAATACATAAATATATATTAAAAAAAATGAAAAAAAAAAATATTTTTTAGTCTTAAATTTTAAATGTATAAAAATAGTTGTATTGAAAAAAAAACAAATATGAAACAAAATAGTGAAAAAAATACTGAATGAAATAAAGAATATAATTTTTATGAAATGAAAATCAAAATCTGTCGGTTTTGTTTAATAAAAAAATCATGTAAGTATTGAATATAATTTTTTTTCCTACCATGAACTTCTCCTAGAATGAACTTTTAAAACAACATTGTATGCGTGAATTTCACATGAATACATTTTTCAACAACCCTTCAAAGCTTGGATATTTACAACAATATGTTAAGCACCCAACCCAAGGTGTAGGTACGTCTGCGGTGTTCCCTGAACTGCTTTCTCTCTGATTGTTGTATACCCTAAGCTGCGGTAAAAATGTAATTCATCGCAATAGTAATTTTAGACCCTAAGTTTCTAGAACCAAATCTTTTTCTGATATGTTGGAGATTTATAAATGAACATGTTGCCATTTAGTACACATTCGTCCGAATTTGCAAAACTTCCTCTATACAACAATCCTACTTTCTAAAAATGATCCCAACTTCAAATTTCAAGATTCCAGCTCTATCGATTCACCTAAAATTCAAATTGTACCAAATTTAGTACACATTAGTACCAATATTCAAAACTTCCTACATACCCCAACCCTACATTCCAACAATAATCTTAATACCAAATTTCAAGATTCCTGCTCTATCGGTTCACCCAAATCCAAATTTAGTACCATTTATTACACATTAGCACGAATCTCCAAAAAATCCTATAAACCTACTTTTCAAAAATGTTCCTAACTTCAAATTGCAAGATTCCAGATCTATCGATTCATTTAAAATTCAAATTGTAACAATTGCACAAATTTAGTACACATTAGTTCGAATTTCCAAAACTATACCACAATCCTATACCACAATAGTGATCCTAACTTCAAATTTCGAGAATCCAGCTCCATCGGTTCACCCAAATCCAAATTTGGTACAAATTTTCAAAACGTCCTACATAGCCCAATCTCTATTGGTTCACCCAAAATTCAAATTGTAAAAAAATTAGTACAATTTAGTACAAATTATTATAAATCCAATAGAAATCATACTATCCAATTTCAGGATTACAACCCAAATATATTTGTACCAAATTTAGTACCATTTAGAACCCAGTAGTTCGAGTAACTGGTGATGAACTAGATATTTTACTAATTACCTGTAAGTACCACTAGTTACCACTTCATGCCCTAGACTGGTGAATTTAACATGTGTATGTCATTGGGGAAGTCAATTGTCCCCTGCCTGCGTTACCAGTATACAGACATTTCGATAGTCGATTCATTACCCATTGCATTACCAGTAACTACTGAATTGGTATGATGTGTGTAAACAGCTTTTTCAATTGACAAAAAAATCCAACAGTCTATTTTGTGTTCCTTTTTGGGGTATGAAGTAACTAGATCACCAAGTAACTAGCTATATAACTATATAATATCAGACAATTGATATTTTGTGTACAACTGGGAATATATTGCTACGAATTTCCTAAACAACACCCATACATCAATCCTACACTCAAACAGTAATCTTAATTCCAAATTTCAAGATTCCATCTCCATCGGTTCACCCAAATTGTACCAATTATAGTACGATTTAGTACTTTTCGTACACATAAGTTGAAAAATTTTGTCAAAATTAAGTAGGGGAGACTGGGGCACCTTCGGCACTTTTTTAAAGCTCTATATCTCAGTACTTATTCAACATATATAACAACTTTATGGCTGATTATTGTCCTCTGAGAGCGGAGCAGTATAGTCGGACGGGGCCGACCATACGATACCCTACACAACTTCCATGAAAATCTAACTTTTTGTGGTTCTATATTCTGAGATTTGGCAATATTTCGCGATCTTTGCACACTTTTGACTGGCTAGAGGTCAGCAAATGTTACTAATAATCAGTACAGCCCCTCTAATTACTTGTCCAGATTCCCTTCGCCGTGGGTTGTGTTGTGATGTTCGGATTTCCACTCGAAAAGTACAAATAATTAAATTTTCGGTCCACTTCATCCGAAAAGTTATTATCTGATCATCACCTAACATTTTAGGCGTTGTCCTTGACCATAACTGGTACCTCATGGAACATTTCAAAACGATCAGCGCTATATTTCCGCCCTCCAGTGTGGTAATAGGTTACTAAATAATATATGAATACGTAAGTACCTGTAAATATTTCAGTGTAGCTCCCACATCTGAGTACATACGACAACATAATTGGTATCAATTTAAAGGTCAACCACTCCTTTGGATATACTATCAACTTCTGGGATCTATGTCCTTCAGTCGTAAATATATACGCTATAGAATACAAATTTTGTAATTTTTCACACAAAAGTTAGGGTCCATTTGACCCGCTAAATATTGACCGATCTTTATCAAAACAGGCATGCTTATTCTTTGACCCGATCCCCTTCTCCATGCAAAAATTCGCGGTGTTTGGGCCATAATTGTGGCGTCTGGTGCGACCAGAAAATCGGACAAAAATTTAGTTTTTGGTCCATTTCATCCCCTAAATATTAACCGATCTTTTCCAAAAACAATAGGGGTCTTCATTGGCCAGAACCCATCCTACATGCAAAATTTCGTGAAGATTGGTCTATAACCGTGGCCTGTATCGTGTTTACAAATTATAATGGACAGACGGACGGACGGACGGACACACATGTCTAGATCGACTCAGCTAGTCGAGATATGACGATCGGTATACATAAAGGTGGGTCTAGGACCAATATTTCGCGGCGTTACAAACTCTTGGGGCTGCACAAAGCTATAATACCCTGACAACATAGTTGTGTAGGGTATAAAAATACAAAAACCCATGTATCTAAATAAGCTTATTAGCTAGAAATTTCAAACTTTGTGTCAGTTATTTTTTTATTCGATACCTATATATCGAAACTAGTGATGTACGGTGAGAGCTTCATATCGAAAACACGATTGCCGAAGGTGCCCCGATGCCGAAGGTGCCCCAGTCTCCCCTACATATCCCAATTTGAAATTAATTTCAAATTTCAGTATTGCAGCTCCATCCGTACCTCTAAATTAAAATTGTACCAAATATAGTACCATTTAGTACAGTTCGTATACATGAGTACACACTTCCAAAACCAAATCCTTATAACAAATTTCAAGTTTTTAGCTCATACTACAAAATTGTACCCAATTTAGTACTTTTCAGATACTTATAGTTCTAATTTTCAAAAAAATAACCAGTAAGGAAAGTAGTAAAGTCGGACGGGGCCGACTATATGATACCCTTCACCACTATGGATATATTAAACAGGACTATTAACATGAAATTGGATGAAATAAAATATGTGATATTTATCTAAATGTGAATCTACCTATATATCCATAAGTTATATAAATCGACTTCAATCAAATATAAATAGGTTATCTGTTGGGCTATGTCTGTACTTCTAGAAAACGCAACTACGTAATTCTATGCTCAATTTTGTATGTTGTGCAAAATTTGATGTCAAGCTGACTAACATGAGGAGTTAGATACCCAATTTACTTGAAATCGGGCGAAAATATATATGGAAGCTCTATCCAAATATATCGAAGGATATATAGGGACTTTGGTGCACCATTTACATGAAATCGGACGAAACTATATCTAAATCTGGGCCGATTTTCTCGAAACTGGGCAGACATCATTCTAGGCTCAATTCAGTACGTTATGCCAAATTTCCTGCAAATCGAAAGATATATAGGGACTTTGGGGCACCATTAACATGAAATCGGACGAAACTATATATGGGAGCTATATCTAAATCTGGACCGATTTTTGCGAAACTGGGCAGACATCATTCTAGCCTCAATTCAGTACGTTATGCCAAATTTCATGCAAATCGAAAGATATATAGGGACTTTGGTGCACCATTTATATGAAATCGGGCGAAACTATATACGGGAGCTATATCTAAATCTGAACCGATTTTCACGAAACTTTGCACACATCATTCTAGACTTAATTCAGTGCGCTATGCCAAATTTCGTGCAAATCGAAAGATATATAGGGACTTTGGTACGCCATTTACCAAAAATCGGCCGAAACAATATATGGGAGCTATATCTAAATCTGAACCGATTTTCACGAAACTTGGCACACATCTTTCGTGGCACAATTCAGTACGCTATGCCAAATTTCGTGCAAATCGAAAGATTTTCAGGGTCTAAAGTCCGTAAATCGGGCGAAACTATATATGGGAGCTATATATAAATCTGAACCGATTTTCACGAAACTTGGCACACATCTTTCGTGGCTCAATTCAGTACGCTATGCCAAATTTCGTGCAAATCGAAATATTTTCAGGGTCTAAAGTCCGTAAATCGGGCAAAAATATATATGGGAGCTATATCTAAATCTGAACCGATTTTTCCCAATTTCAATAGGGTTCGTCCTTGGGCCAAACAAATGAGCTGTGCCAAATTTCATCCAAATCGGATCATAAATGCGACCTGTACTTTGTTTACAATTTAACATGGACAGGCGGACGGACGGACGGACGGACATGCATAAATCGATTCAGAAAGTGATTCTATGCATATTCTCAAAAGGAACCATGGGTCTATCTCGATTATTTTTACAAACATATGCACAAAGACATAATACCCTGTACCACAGTGTGGTGAAGGGTATAAAAAACAACGCATCTATCCAACACTCCTTCAGTGATTCTCATTCAAATTTCTACTCATTAAAATTTCCGAGTTCTATACAAGTGATATCATATTTAGTACATATTAGCCATTTTCGCGCCGTTCTAGTATGAATTTCCACTCCCGGCCTTATTTGACACCTTCGTAATTAGCTCTAATCTAATATTTTGGGTATAGTTCCCATAAAACGGTTCCTCCAAATCTACGAATTTTGGCTTTTCAAACATACATAAGTCTTAATATAGGCGAGGATTTTTTAAATAATTTTTTGTTTTTACTTTCAAAATATTAATTTTTAATCTAGCAAATTTCCAAATATTTACATAAAATAGGAAATAAAATATTCCTTTTTATTTCTCCCAAGTTTACAAATTCGTACCCTTCAAATTCACAGATGCTTGTAACAAAACACACATTGCTTCGAAATTCCTGGAAGTGGAAAAAAAAATTACCTTCAATTTCACAATAAATTACATAGTTTTATGACAAACTTTGATGATGATTTTTTTTTTCGCAACAGCAACTTTACAGCTACACGAAGAACAACAACAAAAACAACGAAGAAGGCAACAAGCAAATGCACCACGTTACAATGTTTCTGGGTACTTGGTAAAGGGTACTAAACTCGTCATAACATCGAATATTCACTTATGCTTCTTCTTCGTATTAGAACCGTCAAAAGAAGCAGGAAAAAAATCAACGTGCAAAAACTCCTATGAAAATCATAAACCGTCACTCCCGTGTCATAAATTGTTTTTCTTTTCTAGAAAGCCGCCCTGCAGAACGGCACCGAACCGAACAGAAAAGAACTTGTCTTCCAGTTAATTCTTCAACAACATTAAAATCACATAAAAACCATTGCCGATACAAAGCAATTTATTGCCTAGTTGGAAAATGTTCTCGACATTGGTGTTAGTTGGAGGCAAATTGGTGGACAATTGGAAATAGTTGGATTAAGGATAATACTGTACAAACAGCGAAATAATTGCATTTTAAATCTAATTAACTTTTGGGAGTGTGACATCTAATTGGAATTCTTGTAAGCCCAGTAAATATAAAATGTACCTTAAGTTTCAATGAGAATATAAATTCCTTAAAAAGCGGAAGTCACAAATAATATTCTTTCAAAATTCCGCGCCTAAGACGGTCCTTAAAAATATATGTTCTTTAAAAAATCCATGCCATAGATGGTCCTTAAAAAATTCCTTCCAAAAATATTCCTAAAAAATCGACGCCTTGTATGGTCTTTGAAAAAACCCAAGCCTTAGATAGTCCTTGGATGGATGCTTGAATAAATATTCTTTCAAAAAATACACGCCTTCTATTGTAGCCCTGAAAAAATATTCTTTAAAAACTTAACGCCTTATTGTAGCCCTAAAAAATATTCTTTTGAAAATCCACGCCTTGTTGTAGTTCTGAAAAAATATTCCTTTAAAAATCATCGCCTTATTGTAGCCTTGAAAAAATTTTCTTTAAGAAATCCACGCCTTATTGTAGCCCTGAAAAAATATTCTTTAAACAAGAGAATAAGAACAACAACGACAACCAGTTATGAAAGTCGGACGGAGCCGACCATATGATACCCTTCACCACTTTGGGAACATACAAGAAATATTAATATCTACAATATCCTGTAGATAGAACAGACATAGTATCGGAAATATATATGGGAGCTTTATATACATCTGAACCGATTTTCACGAAACGGGCCAAATTTCGTGCAAATCGAAAGATATATAGGGACTTTGGTACACCATTTACATTAAATCGGACAAAAATATATATGGGAGCTATATCTAAATCTGAACCGATTTTCACGAATCTTGGCAGACATCACTCTAAGCTCAATTCAGAATGTCATGCCAAATTTCGTGCAAATGGAAAGATATATAGGGACTTTGGTACACCATTTACATTAAAGCGGACGAAAATATATATGGAAGCTATATCTAAATCTGAACCGATTTTAACGAATGTTGGCAGACATCACTCTAGGCTCAATTTAAAGATATATAGAGACGTTGGTGCACCATTTACATAAAATCGCACGAAACTATATATGGGAGCTATATCTAAATCTGACCCGATTTTCTCAAAACTTAGCACACATCATTCTGGACCTAATTCAGTACTCTGTGCCAAATTTCGTGCAAATCGAAAGATATATAGGGACTTTGGTACACCATTTACATTAAATCGGACGAAAATATATATGGATCTATATCTAAATCTGACCCGATTTTCTCAAAACTTAGCACACATCATTCTGGACCTAATTCAGTACTCTGTGCCAAATTTCGTGAAAATCGAAAGACATATAGGGACTTTGGTGCACCATTTACCTTAAATCGAACGAAACTATATATGGGAGCTATAGCTAAATCTGAACCGATTTTCTCGGAACTTGGCACACATCATTCTGGACCTAATTCAGTACTCGATTCCAAATTTCGTGCAAATCGAAAGATATATAGGGACTTTGGTGCACCATTTACCTTAAATCGTGCGAAAATATATATGGGAGCTATATCTAAATCTGAACCGATTTTCTCGGAACTTGACACACATCATTCTGGACCTAATTCAGTACTCGATTCCAAATTTCGTGCAAATCCAAAGATATATAGGGGCTTTGGTGCACCATTTACCTTAAATCGTGCGAAAATATATATGGGAGCTATATTTAAATCTGAACCGATTTTTCCAATTTTCAATAGGGTTCGTCCTTCATCCAAATCGGATCATAAATGCGACCTGTACTTCGTTAACAAAAATACATGGACGGACAGACGGACATGCATAAATCGACTCAGAAAGTGAAAAAGTGGGTTATATGAGGACAACCCCAAAAAGGGGGCGAATATTAATAATTTTGGTAGGGATATTTGTTACCATATACGACTACAGTAAGAACCCAATGTAGCAAATTTCAGCGAATTCGGTTGAAAAACGCGCTCAAGATCCCCAAAATACCGAAAATTGGGGGGCACCCTTATATGGGAGGTATGCCTAAACGTGGACCGATAAAGCCCATCTTCGAACTTGACCTCCCTGCAGACAAAATAATTTTTGGCGATCTACCTCCATTCGTTTAGACGCTAGAGTGATTACAACCGACAGACGGACAGACAGACGTACATGGCTATATTGTCATAGAATTTTACGCTGATCAAGAATATATATACTTTATAGGGTCGGAAATGATTATTTCGATGAGTTACAAACGAAAAAAAAATTAATATACCCTCCATACTATGGTGGAGGGTATAAAAAAATTGTTTAAAAAATCCAACCTAAGGTGAGATCGAAAAAATATTATTTTAAAAAATCCAAGCCTTGTAGCCCAGAAAAAATATTCTTTTAAAAAATCCACGCCTTGTAGCCCTGAAAAAATATTCTTTTAAAAAATCCACGCCGTATTGTAGCCCTGAAAATGTTTTCTTTAAAAAATCCACGCTTTATTGTAGGTCTTTGAAAAAATTTTCTTTAAAAAATCCACGCCTTATTGTAGGTCGTTGAAAATTGTTTCTTTAAAAAATCCAAGCCTTTTTGTAGGTCGTTGAAAAAATATTCTTTAAAAAATCCACGCCTTGTTTTGCCATACACATTTTTTTTAAAATCCAAGCCTTACTGTAGCTTTGAAAAAATATACAAGCCTTATATGGTCCTTCAAAAATATTCTTTAAAAAAATACACGCCTTATTGTAGATCGTTGAAAAAATATTCTTTAAAAAAATCCGCGCCTTGTTTTGCTATAGAAGTTTTTTTTTAAATCCACGCCTTACTGTAGCTTTGAAAAAAAATCAAGCCTTATATGGTGCTTGAAAAATATTCTTTAAATCCACGCTTTATAATGATGGTCCTTGCAAAAATATTATTTAAAAAATCCGCGCTTTGTTTTAATGATAGATGGTCCTTGAAAAAATAGTCATTAAAAAATAAACGCCTAGATGTAGGTCGTTGAAAATTTTTTCTTTAAAAAATCCAAGCCTTTTTGTAGGTCGTTGAAAAAATATTCTTTAAAAAATCCACGCCTTGTTTTGCCATAGACATTTTTTTAAAATCCACGCCTTACTGTAGCTTTGAAAAAATATACAAGCCTTATATGGTCCTTCAAAAATATTCTTTAAAAAATACACGCCTTATTGTAGATCGTTGAAAAAATATTCTTTAAAAAAATCCGCGCCTTGTTTTGCTATAGAAGTTTTTTTTTAAATCCACGCCTTACTGTAGCTTTGAAAACAAATTCAAGCCTTATATGTTCCTTGAAAAATATTCTTTAAAAAAATCCACGCCCTGTTTAGCTATAAAAGTTTTGTTTTTAAATCCACGCCTTACTGTAGCTTTGAAAAAAAAATCAAGCCTTATATGGTGCTTGAAAAATATTCTTTAAATCCACGCTTTATAGTGATGGTCCTTGCAAAAATATTTTTTTAAAAAATCCGCGCTTTGTTTTAATGATAGAGAGTCCTTGAAAAAATAGTCATTAAAAAATAAACGCCTAGATGACCCTTGAAAAATCCATGATATTTAAAAAATATTTTTTAAAATTCTACGCCTATTTTAGTTTTAAAAAAATTAAAAAGTTTGAAAAAAAAATTCTTTAAAAAAATGAAATTATAATTTTCATATATATTTTTTTAATTTTCCCATGAAATTATTTCAAGCTCTGTTTTAATCTGGTTTTTTAAAAAATATGTTTTGACAAGTTTTGATCTTAATATCCATAACAAGAAATAAATGTAATTTTTTCGAATTTTTGTTAACAAATTTTCCAACATTAATACGCTGAGATTTATCAACGATTAAGGCTTAGACAAGGTTAAACAAACAAACGAAAAATTTCATATTAAATATCACAGAGCTATTTAATTGCTTTGGTATTTCAAAACAATTAAAAAATTATATTCTCACAATTCTCAAAATTCAATTTCAGTTATTAAATATTAAAAAAAAAAACAAAACTGAAAATATATTTTATAGTCATCATAAAAATTCCAATAAAAATAGACTTTTAATACAAATTTTATTCAAAAAAATTAGGCGAACAATTCCACCCAGTTTTCTGAGGAATTTATTTAATATCGGAGATAGAAACGAAATAAGTGAAAAACCTGCACGCATGTTCGGAGCTAAATCACATTGTAACAATGTGTGAATGTACATAAATAAAATTTATTTTATGTAATAAATGATGATGAAGAAAATTACAGCAACAACAACTGACAAGGAAAATAACAAAACAGATTTGAAGAAGAAAAATCCATCTTTATAACCCACATTTTATTATTATTTATGCTGATATTTGAGAAAAGAAAGAAACGCTGTAGTTCTCTGTTCAACGAAGTAGAAGAAAAGGCTACAGCGGAACTGTAACGCCCTTCTTCGAAGAAATAGGCCTATAAAATATAGGCACCATACTTCCTAACGAACACAGTCCCTTTAGAAACAAAAATGTTTTCAAAACGTTCCAAAAGACCCGTCGAACATTCAAATGGCGGTAGGGTATCGAAATCTCAGCCACCGAAGTTAAGGAAAAAACCTGTGAAAAAAATCTCTTGCCTATTTGATTGCAACTCACACGCATACCAACACACCTTGCACCCCGACTACATACAAAAGAAGCTCATGTAAGAGTCGTCTCAGCTATGCAATTAGACATTTATGATGTTGATCGCTGCCAGTTGTGGGACCAGCTAGCTGCAGGGGAGCCGCAAGCAAGTCTGCAGTATATTATGACTGGTAATAATGCAGGCTGGGTGCTTGGAAACAAATCCGCTTCTGCTGCTGCTGCTACGGCATAAAAAGAACTGTTAATGTAATCGTAACTTCTTATAACTGTGAGAATTCAGCGATTATATGCTAATGCGGACCTTAAAAAGATAATAAGCTACAGGCAACTAACAGCGACTTTAGAGGTATGCTACAGGTTCGGATTTTTTAAGATATATTTTTAAGGACCAATAAAAGGCGTGGATTTTTTAAAATATTTTTCAAGGGCCATACAATGCGTGAATTTTTTTTAGGAATATTTTAAGGACCAATACTAGGCCTGAATTTTTTAAAGAATATTTTTTCCACGGGCTACACAAGGCGTTGATTTTTTAAAGAATATTTTTTTCCAAGGGCTACACAAGGCGTGGATTTTTTAAAAAATATTTTTCAAGGGCTACACAAGGCGTGGATTTTTTAAAGAATATTTTTTCAAGGGCTACACAGGGCGTGGATTTTTTAAAGAATATTTTTTCAAGGGCTACACAAGGCGTGGATTTTTTAAAGAATATTTTTTCAAGGGCTACACAAGGCGTGGATTTTTTAAAGAATATTTTTTCCAAGGGCTACACAAGGCGTGGATTTTTTTAAGAATATTTTTTCATGGGCTGCACAAGGCGTGGATTTTTTAAGAATATTTTGTCAAGGGCTACACAAGACGTGGATTTTTTTAAGAATATTTTGTCAAGGGCTACGCACGGCGTGGAGTTTTTAAAGAATATTTTTCAAGGGCTACACAAGGCGTGGATTTTTTTAAGAATATTTTTTCAAGGGCTACACAAGGCGTGGATTTTTTAAGAATATTTTGTCAAGGGTTACACAAGGCGTGGATTTTTTTAAGAATATTTTTTCAAGGGCTACGCAAGGCGTGGATTTTTTTAAGAATACTTTTTCAAGGGCTACACAAGGCGTGGATTTTTTTAAGAATATTTTTTCAAGGTCTACACAAGGCGTGGATTTTTTTAAGAATATTTCTTCAAGAGCTACACAAGGCGTGGATTTTTTAAAGAATATTTTTCAAGGGCTACACAAGGCGTGGAGTTTTTAAAGAATATTTTTCAAGGGCTACACAAGGCGTGGATTTTTTAAAGAATATTTTGCAAGGATACACAAGAATATTTTTTTAATGGCTACACAAGGCGTGGATTTTTTTAAGAATATTTTTTCCAAGGGCCGTCTGTAGGGTACCACCTTCCAATAAAAAAATCTCTGCTATTTGGGAAATTTCAGCATTATTATCACATATCAAACGTCAGATGATGATAGCACTTGTTTTACAATTTACCTTTGATCTTAGATCTACCTTAGAAAAATAATCAAACTTACATAAATACACATTACATATATGTACGTTATTTTGTAAAACTAATGTACATAAGCTTCTTTTAGCATAGTAATAATATTCATAAAATAGAAACCCCACCAAATACCAAACTAAAACTCAGGGTGTCTTAACTGCAACAACAACTTCTATTAAATTATGCATAAGCGCATGCGCAACTTATGTCGGTCTGTAGGCTGTTTGTGTGCAGTTATCGGCAAATGGTTTTTGCTGCCGCCTCAAGCCTCCTCATATGTTTCTGCACACTCTTGTTTGTTCAACTCGAATTCACTTCACTCCACATTCATCATCCATCATCAGTTCTTTCTTTCGTAACATAACTAAGAAGTTGGGAACTTTATTTTCTATTAAAAAAAACTCGAACAACAACAAAACGGATTTTTGTTGTTGTAAATTAAAACGTATGTTTTTACACTAACACTAAGAGAATGATTTAGAAAAATATTAGTAATGCTGTAATTAATTTTCATGTCATACGTATAACATTTGTTGGAATATTTTCGTAGATGTTTTCATGATAGGCTTATTTGGGTTATGAGATTTTGTAAAAAAACATAATTAATTATTAAATATTGACCTACTTGTTGAAAAATATTCTTAAAATATTTTTAAGTTTATATTTTTATACCCTACACAACTATGTTGTCAGGGTATTATAGCTTTGTGCAGCCCCAAGAGTTTGTAACGCCGCGAAATATTGGTCCTAGACCTAGACACCTTTAAGTATACCGATCGTCATATCTCGACTAGCTGAGTCGATCTAGATATGTGTGTCCGTCTGTCCTTTATAATTTGTAAACACGCTGCAGGTCATATATTTATTGGCGTATATATTCACTCCTGAAGGACATAGACCCAAGAAGTTGACAATGTATCCAAAATGAGTGGTTGACCTTTAAATTAATACCAATTATATCGTCGTATGTGCTCGGATGTGGGAGTTACACCTAAATATTTACAGGTATCTCCGTATTCGTATATTATTTAGTAACCCATTATCACTCTAGAGAGCGGAACTATAGCGCTGATCACTTTGTTCCATGAGGTTCCAGTTATGGTCAAGGGCAACGCCCATAATTTTCGGTGATGATCAGATAATAATTTTGGAATTAAGTGGACAGAAAACTTAAATATACCCTACACAACTATGTTGTCAGGCTATTATAGCTTTGTGCAGCATTAATAGTTTGTAACCCCGCGAAATATTGGTCCTAGACCCACATTTAAGTATACCGATCGTCTTATCTCGACTAGCTAAGTCGATCTGGACATGTGTGTCCGTCCGTCCTTCCGTCCATTATAATTTGTAAAAAAAAATTCATGCAAATAGAGATATATAAGGACTTTGGTGCACCATTTAAATAAAATCGGACGAAACTATATATGGGAGCTATATCTAAATCGGAACCGATTTTCACGAAACTTAACACACATCATTCTAGGGTCAATTCAGTACGATATGCCAAATTTCATGCAAATCGAAAGATATATAGAGACTTTGGTGCATCATTTACATAAAATCGGACGAAACTATATATGGTAGCTATATCTAAATCGGAACCGATTTTCACAAAACTCAGCACACATCATTCTAGACTTAATTGAGTACGCTGTGCCAAATTTCGTGCAAATCAAAAGATATATAGGGACGTTGGTGCACCATTTATATAAAATCGGTCGAAACTATATATAGGAGCTATATCTAAATCTCATCACACATCATTCTAGACTTAATTGAGAACGCTATTCCAAATTTTGTGCAAATCGAAAGATATATAGGGACTTCGGAGCACCATTTACATTAAATCGGACGAAACTATATATGGGAGCTATATTTAAATCTGAACTGATTTTCACGAAACTCAGCACACATCATTCTAGACTTAATTGAGTGCGCTATGCCAAATTTCGTGCAAATCGAAAGATATATAGGGACTTCGATGCACCATTTATATGAAACTAGCATATACCCGCTACTTCGTTAGCGAATGTGGGATGTATTTAAAACCACCCTAGATCGACCATTATTAAAATTTTAGAACCATTTAGTACCATAGTATGTTATCAAATATACCTCTGTATCTCAACCCTACTCACCCATTCCGACCGCAACAGAAATCTACCTGTATCTTAATTTGGTGTAATTTTTTACCATTTGTACTCTTGTTATACTTATTTTGAAAGAAAAATCACCCAAATCCAAATTGAGTATCAGTTAGTGCACATTAATATAAATTTCCATAACTACCTACTTTAGCAATCATAAGTACGAATTTCCAACACTTCCCACATACCCCAATCTTAACTCCAAATTTCACGATTCTATCGGTTCACTTAAATCAAATTTGTATCACATTTAGTACCACTTAGAACACATAAGTAAAAATTTCCATTACTACCTACATCATGCAATCAAATTGAAATCATGAATTAGATAAAATCTTAATTATAATCCAAATAGTATCAAATTTAGTACACAGTAGTACGAATTTCCAAAACTTCCTACTTAACCCAAACATACACTCCCACAGTGATCCTAAATTCAAGTTTCAGGATTCATCTCTATTGGTTCACCCACAATTCAAATTGTAGCAAATTTAGTACATAGTTGTACCAATGTCCAAACTTCCTACACCCCCACAGTCATCCTAAATCCAAGTTTCAGGATTCCAACTTTATCGGTTGACCCACAATTCAAATTGTACCAAAGTTAGTACACAGTAGTACCACTTTCCAAAACTTCCTACATACCTCAATCCTACATTCCCACAGTGACCCTAAATACATGTTTTAGGATTCCAACTCTATAAGTTCACCCACAATTCAAATTGTACCAAATATAGTACACAATAGATCGAATTTCCAAAACCTCCTTCTTACCCCAAACCTACACCCCTACAGTGATACTAAATCCAAGATTCAGGATTCCAACTCTATCGCTTCACCCATAGTTTAAATTGTACCAAATTTAGTACACAGTAGTACGATTTTGCAAAACCTCCTACCTAGCCCAAACCACACCCCCACAGTTTCAGGATTCCAACTTTATCGGTTGACCCACAATTCAAATTGTACCAAATTTAGTACACAGTAGTACGAATTTCCAAAACTTCCTACTTAACCCAAACCTTCACCCCAGAGTGATACTAAATCCAAGTTTCAGGATTCCAACTCTATCGGTTCACCCACAATTTAAATTGTACCAAATTTAGTACACAGTAGTACGAATTTCCTAAATATTCTACACACCCCAATCATACCCCCACACTGTTCCTAAAACCAAGTTTCAGGATTCCAACTCTATCGGTTCACCCACAATTCAAATTGTACTAAATTTAGTACATAGTTGTACTAATTTCCAAAATTTTCTACATACCCTAATTCTACACCTCCACAGTGATCCTAAATGAAAATTTCAGGATTCCAACTCTATCGGTTCACCCACAATTCGAATTGTACCAAGTTTAGTACACATTAGTACCAATTTCCAAATCTTCCTACATACTCCAATACTAAATTTAGTACATAGTTGTACTAATTTCCAAAATTTTCTACATACTCCAATCCTACACCTCCACAGTGATCCTAAATGAAAATTTCAGGATTCCAACTCTATCGGTTCACCCACAATTCGAATTGTACCAAGTTTAGTACACATTAGTACCAATTTCCAAATCTTCCTACATACTCCAATCCTACACCTCCACAGTGATCCTGAATCAAAATTTCAGGATTCAAACTTTATCGCTTCACCCACAATTTAAATTGTACCAAATTTAGTACACGTTAGTACAAATTTCTAAAACTTCCTACATATTTCAATCTTACACCTCAACAGTGACCCTGACTTCAAATTTCATGATTTTAGCTCTATTGGTTCACCTAAAATTCAAATTGTACCAAATTTAGTACCATTTAGTACCCATAAGTATTATTTTCTTGAAATTGAATCCTGACCCCGATCCTACATCCCTAAAATGATCCTAACTCCAAACTTCATTGTTCCAGCTCTATCGCTTCACCCAAATCCAAATTGTACCAATTATAGTACGATTTAGTACTTTTTGTACACATAAGTAAAAATTTCCAAAAATTCGTACATATCCCAATCCTACACTCCGACGGTAATGTCAATTTCAATTTTCAGGATCCCAGCTCGATTTGTAACTCCAAATCAAATTTGTACCAAATATAGTACCATATAGTACTTTTCGTACACATGAGTACACGCTTTCCAAACTCTCCTCACATCGACCCTACTTCTCAACGTTATTTTACATTCCAAATTTCAAGTTTTTAGCTCAATCCATTCACATGCTACGAAATTGTACCAAATTTCGTACATTTTCGTACTTTTCGGATAGTTATAGTTCGAATTTCCAAAAACCCTTTAGTACATCTATCCTACAGTCAATCAACGACCACCAACCCAAATTTCAGAGATCTAGCTCACATTTAGTACTTTTCGTACCGTTCTAGTACGAATTTCCAAAAACCCAGCCTTATCTGTCACCTTTGGACCAAGAGTGACCCTCACCCAAAATTTCAAGATTCTAGCTTCTGCCGTTTCGTCTGGCCGTTGATGAATCGTTAAATCAGTCAGTCAGTCAATCACTTTAGGTTGGACGATGCTACTATATGGCAGCTATATCTAAATCTGAACCGAACACATCAATCTAGACTTAATTCCGTACGCAATGCCAAATTTCATGCAAATCGAGAGATATATAAGAACTTTGGTGCACCATTTACATAAAATCGGACGAAACTATATATGGGAGCTATATCTAAATCTGAACCGATTTTCCCCAATTTTAAAAGGATTCGTCCTTGGGCCAAACAAATGAGCTGTGCCAAATTTCCAATCCAAATCGGATTAAAAATGCGACCTGTACTTTGTTTACAATTTAACACCAACAGACGGACGGACGGACATGCATAAATCGACTCGGAAAGTGATTCTATGGATATTCTCAAAAGGAACCATGTGTCTATCTCGTTTCCTGTTGCATGTTACAAACATATGCACAAAGACATAATACCCTGTACCACAGTGTGGTGAAGGGTATAAAAATCCCCACTAAAAATATTTATTTTCGAAATATATTTTCAGAAACGTGTTTCCACTTGTCCAGGAGAAATTCGAAACCACAGGCCGATCGATATTCAAAACCACAATGATTTACCGTTTCTACACTTTTCCTACGCGCCTGAATCCAATGGCTCCCACCATGTGGTTCGAACAGCTAATTAACAATTATTAAAAGTCACTTTTCGGCGCAGCATCACTAATAAAATTAACCCAGATCAGATCGATCAGACCGCATATAACAATAAGTCATAATATTTTTTGGGATGACTTGTTAGTGTTGTTGTTGTTGCTATACAAAAACACAACCACATTCCATGCACCCACCATAGGAATTACGACCATTCATCCATCTATCGGTATATACACCTATGCAGATTGTTTAAACAATGGAAATCATATTACTTTGTTTGCTTGACTAGATCGGTGATCGTTAAGGGAGAAGATGATGATGATGACGACGATGAAGAGAAGAATGAAGATCGCGATAAAAACAAAGAAGAAGAAGAAAAAAACTACAACAAAATAAATTTCATCTAATTCATGTTATATCAAGTACGCATTTACACTTGATCCAACAGGTACATAGAGCCAGAGTGTGGTGTACCGCTCCATACCACTCCACTCATCATCATCCAAACACTCACCTGCTGGGAATTATTGTGGTTTTCTTGTTATGGAGCCTGTGTGTGTGTGTTTCATAGATACTTGCTTGATGGAACTAAGTACATCATCACACGCATTGATGTATGGGTATACGGGGAAAAATTACTGGTATATTAGGTTGTATCGAAGGGCATATCTCCTCCATATCCACACTAGTAGAGTGAAGAGCATCGTTACCCAAGCTGAAAACTCATCCATGGAACCATAATTTAAATTCCGAAAATGTGATCCATTATCTCTTCTCCCGATTCCATAATGCATACAACCTAATAAACAATCAACATAAGGGCCAACAAGTTCCGCACTCTTCATCGACCCAATACATCAACAGCAAAAACACATGCTCAAAGCTATCAGTTTCACTATGACAATAGCAGAGACTGACTTTAAGATGTCTTAACTTACAGCAATTGACTGTCAGGTAAACTAATCTACCGACAGAATCAACCAGACCAACCACACCGCTATAAGCTGTGTGGTATGGCCACACCATACCACATACGGTAAATTGGTAATTTGTATACTCACTCGGTTGTGGAACCGTGGTTTAGAATCCATCATCCTTGTCGTCATCTCATCACTTAGTCGAGATCTCATCACTTCTTTGCCAAGAAGATGTAAACAATCTGTCCATAGAGAGGGCTATGTTACATGTCGATGTCTGTCCGACCATCCGTCTGTCTATCCTGCTTTTTGTGTGTCGTTGTTGTATTTTCGAATGAAACTGAAATTGAAGATCTAAGAGATAAGAATAAATTATGGAATGGTCAAGTTTAACTATGTAATACAACTCCACAAACATGGTAATAAGTGGAGAAATGTATAGGTCAGGAATAGTTAGGGTTACGAGAGAATCTAATAAAAAACGGAATAGAGCAGATCTGATAAAAACCTGCAGCATTTTCTTATTTAAAGAGGTGGAGGAAATAGGTCATACGAAAATAAGATGAAAATTTGGCTTGGCTGGATTTTCTTAAAAAAAAATTTCAAAGACCTGCAAGGCTAGGATTTTTTTAAAAATATTTTTTCAAGGATTTTTTAAAGCATATTTTTTCAAGGCTATCCACTAAGGCCTGGATTTTTTAAAGAATATTTTTTCAAGGCTATCCAACTAGGGCGTGGATTTTTTTAAAGAATATTTTTTCAAGACTATTCAACAAGGCGTGGATTTTTTAAAGAATATTTTTTCAAGGCTATCCAACAAGGCGTGGATTTTTTAAGGAATATTTTTTCAAGGCTATCCAACAAGGCGTGGATTTTTTAAAAAATATTTTTTCAAGGCTATCCAACAAGGCGTGGATTTTTTAAAGAATATTTATTCAAGGCTATCCAACTAGGGCGTGGTTTTTTTTTAAAGAATATTTTTTCAAGGCTATCCAACAAGGCGTGGATTTTTTAAGGAATATTTTTTCAAGGCTATCCAACAAGGCGTGGATTTTTTAAAAAATATTTTTTCAAGGCTATCCAACAAGGCGTGGATTTTTTAAAGAATATTTTTTCAAGGCTATCCAACAAGGCGTGGATTTTTTAAAGAATATTTTTTCAAGACTATCCAACAGGGCGTGGATTTTTTAAAGAATATTTTTTCAAGGCTATCCGACAAGGCTAAGGCGTGGATTTTTTAAAGAATATTTTTTCTAGGCTATCCAACAAGGCGTGGATTTTTTAAACAATATTTTTTCAAGGCTATCCAACAAGGCGTGGATTTTTTAAAGAATATTTTTTCAAGGCTATCCAACAAGGCGTGGTTTTTTTAAAGTATCTTTTTTCAAGGCTATCCAACAAGGCGTGTTTTTTTTAAAGTATCTTTTTTCAAGGCTATCCAACAAGGCGTGGTTTTTTTAAAGTATCTTTTTTCAAGGCTATACAAGGCGTTGATTTTTATACCCTTCATCACACTGTGGTACAGGGTATTATGTCTTTGTGCATATGTTTGTAACAGGCAAAAGGAAACGAGATAGACACATGGTTTCTTTTGAGAATATGCGTAGAATCACTTCCTGAGTCGATTTACGCATGCCCGTCTGTCCGTCCATGTATTTTTGGGAACAAAGTACATGTCGCATTTATGATCCGATTTGGATGAAATGTGGCATAGGTCACTTATTTGGCCCAAGGACGAAACCTATTGAAATTGGGAAAAATCGGTTCAGATTTAGATATAGCTCCCATATATATTTTCGTCCGATTTAATGTAAATGGTTTACCAAAGTCCCTATATATCTTTCGATTTGCACGAAAATTGGCACAGCATAATGAATTGCAGAATGGCATGTTTATGGATCCAATTTTATTTTACTGGTCCTTTAAAAATGCGACGTCTGTTAGGATTCATCTGTTGAATATACCCAAAGTGGTGAAGGGTATCATATAGTCGGCTCCGTCCGTCTTTACTACTTTCCTTGCTGGTTGAAAAAAAATTTTTGAGGGATCAGCAGGGTGTGGATTTATTTACATATTTTCTCAGAAATCAGGCTTCAGCACTCACCCATATGAACTCACACACAACAGACGCCTAATATTAACTTCGATAATTAAGAAATTCCCGAACATAATGTCTACGTTCAGCTAGCCAATTAAGATTCCCTAAACTTCAGCTTGTTTGTAATAACTTTCTATAAATCCTTCCTGACCTTTAGGACTGCCTGAGCTTGAGCTCGTTTAGTAAGAACAGCATGAACTTCTGCCCATCCATAAACAACCTTCAATCTATAAGACTCCCTGACTTTCAGCTCGTCTTTAGACCATTTCTAACCTTCAGATCATCCATATAAACATACCAAAAAAGATTCCATGACCTCCAGCTCTTCTATACATACATTTGTTCTCAGCTCATCTTCGTCGAAAATTTAAATAAATTGACAACCTGAACTTCAGCTCGTCTTAAAATATTCCCTGCCTAGACTCTGCCTTCAGCTCGCCTATAAAGTCTTTTTGAACTTCAGCTCGCCTATAAAGTCTTCCTGACCCTCAATTCGCTTATAAAGAGTCATTGAGCCTAAGTTCGACTATAAAGATTCCCTGAGCTCCAGTTCGCTTACAAATAATTTCTTATTTATTATTTAATATTGGTCCAATTTCTACGTGTAGACCTCCATATAAATGCACCTTTCACATTTCAGTGTTTTTGGAAAATGATATTGTTTTTAATACATTTTAGGGTTCAATATAATCTTCAAAGTGGATATAAAATAATTATTTTAAACAATATTTTAGAGGGGCGTGTAGGCTCTATGCGATTAACCTACATTTGTATATTAGATACTTGTTCCAGATTATTGTAATTCGATACCTTTTATTATTTCTAATCCGACATAGTTTTTCGTTGTCGTGAAATAAAATCATGTTACAAATCCATTTCCTTCATATTAATTTATGCATCACATGCTTATCCGGTCATCATTTTGTCTAAAGCATTTTCAGAAAAAAAACTTCTCATTCTGTTATCTGTCACCAAAAACGATTTAAAATAAATGTGGGCACCCATTCATGGTGATCATTGTCCGACATTCGTGTTAAGAATTATTAAAGCCATTAGCCATGAATAAATGGACTAGGCCATTAACACCAAATATATTGGTCAATCGAACAATGGATACTGATGAGGAAATAACGACGACAACGGAGAAGAGAAACAATAAGGTGCAGAAAGACGAAAGACGATCATCCGAACTTATAAAATACCAAATTTTATTGTAATGTAAACATATTAAATTTAAATTTAATTGACTGACTGAGAAAATATTATTTTAGGCTTCTTCTGCTTCCCGGGGGATGATTGTGATAGAAGAAGAATAACAACCAAAGATTTTTGTCCGTCTTTCCGGTTCAAAAACAATAAATGAATGACAAACAAAAACTAATACCGAGTCATCCAGAGCGAACCGCATGAAAAAAATGGGAATACTTAAGGTTTTTAATTCATTTCTAATAAACAAATATTTGTTGGAAGATGCGTTGGGTTTTTGAACAACAACAAAATATGTCATTGTTTATTGAAGAAGTTTGTTGTTTGTGTATGAATTTCTTGAAGAAAAATAAAAGAAAAAACCCGCGATCGTTTTAACGGAATTGTGTGCACCCTACACCTTTAGACAATAACTGAATTATGGGTACAAAAGAAGCCAGCGGGATTTTTCACCGATTCCTCTTTTTTTCAAAGAAGACCCAAACATTTTGTGATAGAAGAAAAAATAACTTCTTATTGAGTTCGATTGGGTATATCAGTGACCGACATGCCTCATCACATAAGCCTCGTAGAAACCAAATGGGTATTGCCATAGACGACCATTGCATCTTATACGAGGAGATATATAGGTCCGGTAGTACAAAATGAACACACTTATTTTCGTCCACCTCGCCGATATATTTTTCTGCCTTAACTCGACTCTGGGACTCCCAATCATTCAGTTCGTCTTTTAAGACTCCTCCATCTTACGTTCGCATATATCTCGACCTTCAGCTCTTCAACAAAGTTTCCCTGAACTACAGGTTGTATTTTTCGTTCAGCAAAGACTAATTTCAGATAGTCAATAAAAATTTCCTGATCTTCGTTTGTACGGTCTTTCTGACCATCTGCTCGCTATTAAATCCTGCCAGAACTTCAGCTCGCCTATAAAGACTCCCTGAGCTTCAGCTCGTTCAGTAAGGGCAGCCTGAACTAAAATAAAGTCAATAAAGACTCTCTGACTCTCAGCTCGCGTGTATATCCTTTCTAACCTTCAGCTGGCATCTAAGGACTCCGTGGGCTTTATATTGTACCTTAGGACTCCCTAACCTTCACCTCGTTCCATATGAACAGCCTGGACATCAGGTCATCTGCAGAGGATCAGGGAGTCTCAGCAGATGACCTGATGAGGATCAGGGAGTCTCTGCAGATGACCTGATGAAAACTCCCTGTCCTCCAGATAGTCTTAAAAGTCTTACTAAGGCTCCATTTCCTTGAGATTTTCAGCTCGCTTATAAAAACTTCCTGAACTTCAGATGTAAAGTCTCCAAAAAACTTATTGCGTAAACTCTTATATGGATACTTTCTCGTCTATGAACTTCAGTTTGTCTATAAAGATTCGAAGCTTCAGCTCGCCTTTAACGACTTCTCGCGATACAGATTGTTTATAGACCCTTCCTGACCTTCAGTACGTCTCTAAGAACACCCTGTCCATTAGCTCTCCTATAAAGACTCTTCGACCTGCAGCTTGTCTCCAAAGCCTTCTTGAGATCGTCTAAGGGGACTCTTTGATATTCTCTACAGTCTCCCTACAATTCAGCTCGTTCGGCAAAGAAAGCCGAACAAGGTTGTCTATTAAGATTCCCTGACCTTCAATTCTTCTATGAAGGCTCCTTGGGCTTCAGCTCTATCACTAATAGAGCCTGGTCGTCTATAAAGGTTTCCTGAATTTCACCCTAAGCTTCAGCTCGTCCGTAAATACTCTCTGCCTCCCTCTCAGAGATCCCTATAGAGACAGACCCCAACATCAGGTCTATGTAGATTTACTTCGGCTGTTCTGTAAAGACTTACCTTGCCTTCAGAAGCATCCTCCAGCTTGTCTAAAGAGGCACCCTTCAGTTCATCTACAGAGACTTCCTTCAGCTGGTCTATAGAGACACTTTTCTACTCGTCTATAGAGACAATCCCTTCAGCTCGTCCATAGAGACTGCCTTCAACTCGTCTATAGAGACTTCCTCTCAGCTTTTCTACAAAGACTCCCTTCAGCTCGTCTACAAAGACTCCCATCAGCTCGTCTATAGAAGACTCCCTTCAGATCGTCTATAGAAGACTCCCATCAGCTCGTGTATAGAAGACTCCCTTCAGCTCGTCTATAGAAGACTCCCTTCAGCTCGTCTATAGAAGACTCCCTTCAGCTCGTCTATAGAAGACTCCCTTCAGCACGTCTATAGAAGACTCCCTTCAGCACGTCTATAGAAGACTCCCTTCAGCTCGTCTATAGAAGACTCCCTTCAGCTCGTCTATAGAAGACTCCCTTCAGCTCGTCTATAGAAGACTCCCTTCAGCTCGTCTATAGAAGACTCCCTTCAGCTCGTCTATAGAAGACTCCCTTCAGCTCGTCTATAGAAGACTCCCTTCAGCTCGTCTATAGAAGACTCCCTTCAGCTCGTCTATAGAAGACTCCCTTCAGCTCGTCTATAGAAGACTCCCTTCAGCTCGTCTATAGAAGACTCCCTTCAGCTCGTCTATAGAAGACTCCCTTCAGCTCGTCTATAGAAGACTCCCTTCAGCTCGTCTATAGAAGACTCCCTTCAGCTCGTCTATAGAAGACTCCCTTCAGCTCGTCTATAGAAGACTCCCTTCAGCTCGTCTATAGAAGACTCCCTTCAGCTCGTCTATAGAAGACTCCCTTCAGCTCGTCTATAGAAGACTCCCTTCAGCTCGTCTATAGAAGACTCCCTTCAGCTCGTCTATAGAAGACTCCCTTCAACTAGTCTATTGAGACTCCCTTCAGTTCGTGTATAGAAAATCTCTTCAAGTGGTCTATGAAGATTACATTCAGCTCATCTATAGAGACTCCGTTCAATTCGTCTATAGCAAAGCCCCTTAACCCCGATTATAGAGACTCCCATCCGCTACCAGTGAGTCTATATATACGAGCTGAAAGGCAAGGAAGTCTATATCGAAGAGCTTAAGGTCAGTGAGTATATAGACGGCCTGAATGGTCAGTGATTCTATATAGACGAGCTGACGTTCAGTGAGTCTATTAAGACTGAAAGGCTAGTGAGTCAAGCTGAAGGGCCAGTGAATCTATATGGACTAGCTGTAGGCCCTTGAGTCTATATAGGCTAGTGGGTCTGTATAAACGAGTCCGCTCGTCTGTAGAGACGGACTGCAGCTCGAATATAGGTACACCCTTCTGATAGTCACTTAAGAATTCCGGAGTTATATGGAGACTCAGTTCAATCTATCTTCAGATCATCATCTATAGGGACTCATTGGTCTTTTTCTCGTCTGTATTTTTTTAATCCCCTCCTCCAGAGTACTAATTCGGCCTTCAGTGGTCTTTTTTTGTTTTCTCTTTCACCTGAAGCTTAAACATTTGTCATTTACTTTCCAGTATTGTCATTTATGAGTTGACACATGATTCTAAATGGTGTGACAAATAAAGATCACCACCCAGCCATCATTAATTTTCTTCTTAATTGATGATGGCTCAATGGAGGCGACGAGCGCGACTGGGCCTGTGCCGCTGTGACAGATAAACGAACAATAACAACAAAACGAAATGGAAAGGTTGTTTTTGTTTATTGTTGTTGTATTAACATAATTGCATTTGGCCGATGGTGTGTGCGGATCGAATCGAGTTTCCCCTTAAGTAGACGTAGGTGTCCATCTCTTTGCCCCTAACCCCGGCACTTCTTATGTGACAATGATGCCAAAGAGCAGTTAGCCAGCAAGTCTGTCGGTCATCCATCCAGCTTCCTTCCCCTCTCAAAAGGTTTTGTTTATTTGTATTTCAGTTTCTACATCTTTTTCTTCGTCGAAGTCGTCTTCTTGACTTAGTTAATTACGAAAGCGAGACGAATGTTAGTGGGCTTTTTGGACATCAGAAAACAATATACATATCGGCCCATTGAACATAGGTATGTATGTTCCATCTGACCGTGGACGGTAATGTGTATGCTGCTTGTGATAGTGATATGGTTATGGGTCGTTTGTCGTTCTCGCCAAGCCGGAATATTGGGACACTTGTGGCAACGCCTACATAAACACACAATTAAACATTAATATTCATTCAAACAAGATATGCGAGATGACAATGCGACCTAACGCTGGCTGGACCGATCGAATAAACAAACAAGTGGATGGATGGGTGGATGACAACAACAACAAGAAGAATCCACCCATTGATCCATTCCAAAGGCGAAGCGAAACAAAAACATATACGCACTTATTAAAAAATATTTGTATATCTTTGAAGAAGAAAAAACTAAACAAAACAAAAAGACAAAGGAGATGAAGAGAAAAATCGTTTTTTGACCAAATATCATGACAAATGATGAGTTAGATAGCTTGTACACTCACCCGCCCGTCCGTCCGCTTTATAACTGGCCACATACATTATACCGCTAACAGATCAACTCGCCCCCTTACAAAAGAAAAAAAACAAAGATGACAATGGATTTGATCGTCTGAATGGTGGTGGTGGCGATGGCGGTGTTGTTATTGATATTGGTAATGATCAATGAAGACAGTCGACAAACAAGATGAAGATGAACTGATCACTTATAATAATGATGATGATCTTCATCGGCGGGCGGGTTGTAATGTCAAACATTACGACAACATAAACAATATTTGTGAAGCATAAAAAATAAAAAAATAGTTTTCTATAGGAATTGATGGGAATCTATATAGCCGAGAGGCTCAATAGGCGAGCTGGAGGAGGTCTTCTATAGACGAGCTAAAGATCAGAGATTTTTTATAGACGAGCAAAATGTCAGTGAGTCTATATAGACGAGTTGAAGGGTCAGTAAGTCTCTGTAGACGAGCTGAAGGGCCAGTGAGTCTATATAGACGAGCTGAAAGGTCAGTGGGTCTATATAGACGATGTGAAGGGCAAGTGAGTCTATAAAGACGAGCTATGGGCCAGTAATAGACTCAGTGATAGACGAGCTGAAGGGCCAGTGAGTCTATATAGACGAGCTGAAGGGCCAGTGAGTCTATATAGACGAGCTGAAGGGCCAGTGAGACTATATAGACGAGCTGAAGGGCCAGTGAGTCTATATAGACGAGCTGAAGGGCCAGTGAGTCTATATAGACGAGCTGAAGAGCCAGTGAGTCTATATAGACGAGCTGAAGAGCCAGTGAGTCTATATAGACGAGCTGAAGAGCCAGTGAGTCTATATAGACGAGCTGAAGAGCCAGTGAGTCTATATAGACGAGCTGAAGAGCCAGTGAGTCTATATAGACGAGCTGAAGAGCCAGTGAGTCTATATAGACGAGCTGAAGAGCCAGTGAGTCTATATAGACGAGCTGAAGAGCCAGTGAGTCTATATAGACGAGCTGAAGAGCCAGTGAGTCTATATAGACGAGCTGAAGAGCCAGTGAGTCTATATAGACGAGCTGAAGAGCCAGTGAGTCTATATAGACGAGCTGAAGGGCCAGTGAGTCTATATAGACGAGCTGAAAGGCCAGTGAGTCTATATAGACGAGCTGAAGGGCCATTGAGTCTATATTGGCGAGCTGAAGGGCCAGTGAGTCTATATTGGCGAGCTGAAGGGCCAGTGAGTCTATATAGACGAGCTGAAGGGCCAGTGAGTCTATATAGACGAGCTGAAGGGCCAGTGAGTCTATATAGACGAGCTGAAGGGCCAGTGAGTCTATATAGACTAACTGAAGGGCCAGTGAGTCCATATAGACTAACTGAAGGCCCAGTGAGTCTATATAGACGAGCTGAAGGGCCGTGAGTCTAAATAGACGAGCTGAAGGGCCAGTGAGTCTATATAGACGAGCTGAAGGGCCAGTGAGTCTATATAGACGAGCTGAAGGGCCAGTGAGTCTATATAGACGAGCTGAAGAGCCAGTGAGTCTATATAGACGAGCTGAAGAGCCAGTGAGTCTATATAGACGAGCTGAAGAGCCAGTGAGTCTATATAGACGAGCTGAAGAGCCAGTGAGTCTATATAGACGAGCTGAAGAGCCAGTGAGTCTATATAGACGAGCTGAAGAGCCAGTGAGTCTATATAGACGAGCTGAAGAGCCAGTGAGTCTATATAGACGAGCTGAAGAGCCAGTGAGTCTATATAGACGAGCTGAAGAGCCAGTGAGTCTATATAGACGAGCTGAAGGGCCAGTGAGTCTATATAGACGAGCTGAAGGGCCATTGAGTCTATATTGGCGAGCTGAAGGGCCAGTGAGTCTATATTGGCGAGCTGAAGGGCCAGTGAGTCTATATAGACGAGCTGAAGGGCCAGTGAGTCTATATAGACGAGCTGAAGGGCCAGTGAGTCTATATAGACGAGCTGAAGGGCCAGTGAGTCTATATAGACGAGCTGAAGGGCCAGTGAGTCTATATAGACGAGCTGAAGGGCCAGTGAGTCTATATAGACGAGCTGAAGGGCCAGTGAGTCTATATAGACGAGCTGAAGGGCAAGTGAGTCTATATAGACGAGCTGAAGGGCAAGTGAGTCTATATAGACGAGCTGAAGGGCAAGTGAGTCTATATAGACGAGCTGAAGGGCCAGTGAGTTTATATAGACGAGCTGAAGGGCCAGTGAGTCTATATATACGAGCTGAAGGGTGAGTGAGTCTATGTAGATGAACTGAAGGTCTCAGTGAGTCTTTATAAACGAGCTGAAGGACCAGTGAGTGTATATAGACGAGCTGAAGGGCCAGTGAGTCTATATAGACGAGCTGAAGGGAATAAGAGTCTAGGACCAGTGAGTCTATATAGAGGAGCTGAAGTGCCAGTGAGTCTATACAGAGGAGCTGAAGGGCCAGTGAATCCACATAGACTAGCTGAAGGTCCAGTGAGTCCATATAGACTAACTGAAGGGTCAGTGAGTCCATATAGACGAGCTGAATGGCCAGTGAGTCCATATAGACGAGCTGAAGGGCCAGTGAGTCCATATAGACAAGCTGAAGGGCCAGTGAATCTATATAGACGAGCCGAAGGGTCAGTGGACTGATGTTACGATCTAAAGGGGCAGTTAGTTTCTGAAGTTGATATGAAGGGTCAGTTAGATTATAGAGGCGATCTATAATCTCTACAGAAAAATTGACAGGCCAGGGTGTCTCTATAGACAACCGGAGGTCATGGCGTGTCAGTAGACAAGCTGAAAGACTAAAGAACCTCTCTAAACAATTATCGGGGATTTTATATTGGCATACTGAAGATCTTTATAGACTATAATAAGGTGAGGGTGTTTTCATAGAAAAGTAGAATTGCCATGGAATGTTCAGAGCCCAGTTGAATTGCCAGAGCATCTTTATATATAAAGCTACCCCATCTTCACTAAATGATTTGAAGACTTCCTGAGCTTATGTTAGGTACCTTACAATATTTTTGAAGAACCTCCCCTCTAATATTTCTAATTTGAACTTCAATCCCACATTTTAGCAACAAAATATCTTTCTCAAACATATCGAGTGACAATATTTGCAAAGATAATCAAATCGGTTTGTTTGAAGATTCCTATTTCTTTGTTCTTTTTATGTTCGGTTGTTTGTTGGTCTGTTGTTTGTTTGTTTGCCATTGTCCGATACTTCTCTATTGCCCTAATCAGCTTAGATATATCTTAGTTAAATACCATGAATTGCGTCAAGATCACCAACATCATAGCACCAACACACAATGTCGTTTTAGGGTTATGTAGCAAACCGGCAACCTCAGCCCCCACAATGTCTAAGGCAGCAGCGGCAGCAACAACAATAAAAGTGAAAAACATCTCAACAACAACATTAGCATCTCACGAAACACGAAAACTACAAAACAAGACACCATCAACATTCATTGCCAGTCGGAGTTAACCCACCAAGCATCCAGTCAGTTAGCCAGCCACCATCATCGGCATCAATGATCGGACCGGACAAAGGCCTCCCAACCATCCGCGGACGACGTTTTACAAAGGAAATGAACAACAACCGAACAAAACATTTTCAGAGATTTTTCACTGCAGATTACTAAACGGCGGACACACAATGAAAAACGAAATCAAAGCAATTTTCAAAATAGGCAACAACAACAGCAACAAAACAAGAACACCCATCTACCAAAAAATCAGAAAAACAACAAAATAAATGATTGCGGTGTTGACGATCGTCATGATGATGACAACAACAACAGCGCCACTAAGAACTGGACAAAAAATCGAGGACTACAAAAATAAAAAAAAAAACAAAAATGGTTCAAAGGCTTAGGGATTTGATGTTGGTGGTGGAAAGGGGCAAAGTACAATTTATAGTTATACAAGAGAAAAATTAGTTACGAATTAGGAGTCCAAGTCACAAATACGACGGTATCTTCAAATCGCCTAAGAATTTTTCATACAAAATTAGAGACTGGCTTCAAAATCTCTATATCTCTATACGGATCATATATGAAGACCTCTATCACATCGTCTTGCCGTCCTGAACAGCAATGCGTATATAAAGACCCTCAAGTCATCTATAAAGAGTCCCTGGTCTTCAGCTCGCCTATGAAGTCTCCCCGAGCTTCAAATCGCTTATAAAGACTCTTTGAGCTTGGGCAGGTGTTTAGAGGTCTATTAGACTTCTCATAGACCTAAATTACCTCTCTTTACATCTATTAGGTCGCATCAGCTCTTCAATTTTGCTCGTATACAAAGTCTCCCAGAGCTTCTGGTGGTTATAAAGTCTCCCAGAGCTTCTGGTCGTTACAAAGGCTCCCTGATCTTCAGCTCGTCTATTAAAGACTCGCTGGCTCTTTAGAGACTTCGTGAGCATCAGCTTGTCCATAAGTCCTAATTGAACTTCAAGTCGTTTATAAATACTTCTTGAATGTCAGCTACTCTGTAGACACCGCCTAAACTCTAGATCGTCTATGAAGACTCCTTGAGCTTCAGATCGTCAATAAAGGCTTCCTGAACTTCAGTTGATCAATTAAGACTCCGTGAGGTTTAGAGACTACCTGAGGTCCAGTTCATATATAAATTCTTCCAGGGCAACAACTCGTTCTTATAATCAATACACTGTAAATACACCTTGGGCCTTCATCACGTCTATAATGATTCCCTGAGCCTCAACTCGTCCATAAAGAATCCCTGAGTTTCGGCTAGTCTATAAAGATTAGCTGAGCTTGCCTAGAAAGACATCTGGGCCTCCAATTCGTTTATAAAGACTGCCTTCCTTACAGTTCGTTTACTAAGACTACCTGTACCCCAGGTCATCTATAGAGGCTTCCAGAGCCCCTGTTCATCTTTTAAGAATTCCTGAGCATAAGCTCGAAGTTTAAATACGGCTATAAAAACTCTGCGTGGCGTAGATCGTCTATGAAGACCGATAAGCTGCAGTTCGTCTATAAAAAACTTCCGAAGATTCCGTTCCCTATAAAGAGAACTTAAGTTCCAGCTCGACTGCATAAGCTGCCAAAGCATCTGCGGGTCTATGAAGACTCCTTACAACGATAGTCTACTTTTCAGTTCGCCTATAAGCAGCTGAGCTTCGATACATCTGTAAAGACTCTTTGCCCTTTATAACTTCTATAAAGACTCCCTGAGCTTTTGTTCGTTTGTAAAGACTCCATGAGTTCCAATTTGTATATAGACACCCTGAGCTACAGCCCGTTTACAACGACCCCTTGAGATTCAGTTCGCTTAAAAAGAATTCCTGGGCTTCAGCTCATCTATAAAAACTACCTGAAGTTTAGGTGGTCTTTAAAGGCCCTTTCGGCTCCTTTATACAGCTCTTCTGGTCTTCAGTTCCTCTATTAAAACACCAACAGCTCAAGTTCGTCTATAATGACACCTGATCTGCAGCTCGCATACAAGACTCCTCGCTTACAAAGATTCTATGAGCTCCAGTTCGCCTATAATGTTTAGGTCGTCCATAAACGATCCTTTCATGGGCTTCAGCTCATTTATAACGACTACCTGAAGTTTAGGTGGTCATTAAATGCCCTTTCGGCTCCTTCATACTTCTTCTCTGGCCTTCAGTTTCTCCATTAAAACACCTAGAGCTTAAGTTCGTATATAATGATCCCATGATCTGCAGCTCGTATACAAGACTCCTCGCTTACAAAGATTCCAAGAGCTCCAGTTCGCTTATAAGGTTTAGGTCGTCAATAAATTATCCTTAGACTTCAGCACGTTTATAAAAAACCCTCTCACTTGCCGTTCCTCCATTAAGACTCCCTGATATCCAGCTCGTCTATAAGATCACCAGAACTATAAAGACTATCTTGTCTTCGACACTTTAAAATGACTCCCTGAGCACCACCTAAAGAATTATTGGAATTGATAAGAACTTGTCATAGGCATCTCCCATAATTTCATATTTGTACACTTGTTGCCTTTCCCACGGCTATTTGAATAGACGGCTCGCTGTTGGAATTTCACATTCCACATAAAAACAAGTCACAGATTTCAAAAATTTGGATGACACATTGATCACATTATTTGAAATAAATGTGGTGGCCTTAAGACAATTCAAAATAGTCATCGAGCCAATAAAGATGTTTAAGATCAAATTTATGACATTATCTAAAGAAAAGGTCACTACTGGGAACCTTTGGAAAGTAAACTGATGGTAAGACAATTGGAAAAGCGGGAGAGAGGGAATATATCGAAATGACAAGGTATTGGAAAACCTAAATCAAAGAAAATTTTCAAATCGAATTTCAATTCCCAGCACTTGATTTGCCTCTACTGCTGCTGCTACCACTAAACACCTAAGCTTCTTAAGAACCACAAAATGTGAATATCATAATTTTTGAAAACCGAATTCACCCATAGAATCTGATCTCACACTGATTTTTGGTTTTTTTATCTTCGGAAACAAATCAAAAAAATCTTCTATTGTATTGACGATTGTCGATAGTTTTTCCCCCCACCTACCGCATAAGTTATTATCTGCTTAAATCTTCTCTATGAATGGCTTACATGTGTATGTGTTAACGTTTTTATTGTTGTTGTTGTGTGGAGAATGAACCCTTTGCCTTATTGTTGTTGTCTGTCGGGCAGATCATTAGGAAAATCTTGGAAAAAGTGGATTTTAATTATAAGCATTTGGTATGCATTTTTGATATTTAGATTCTGGAATGGTTGGAGAGTAGATTCAACAAAGCACTGTGGTTCGCAGGGAAATAATATGAAATTGAAAAGGGTGAGCTAGAGACAGCATTTATAGGCGAGCGGGAGAGAGTCTTTATAGACGAACTGAAACTTAGACGAGCTGAAGCAAAATAGACTTATAGACGACCTGATGCTCATGTAGACATGTAGATGAGCTAAATCTCAGAGTGTATTTACAAACGAGGTGACGCTCAGGTAATCTTTATATACGAACTGAAGGTCTGGGAGACTTCATATAACAGCTGCACCTATGTGAGTCTTTAAATACGTCCTTGAAGACTAGCTGGAATACTTATAGAAGGATTCTTTATATACAAGTAGAAGTTCTGGGAGTCTTTATTGAAGAGCTGAATCACTGGAAGACTTTATAGACGAAGAAGAGCAGGAGGAAGGATTAGATGTAACTCTGGAAGTTCTTAAATACGAATAGGAGTTTATAGTTTACTAGAGATCAAGTAGTCTTTAGATTTGGAGATTTGTAGTGGCGGGCAAGAGCTAAGGGTCTTTATAGGGGACCTTGAGATTAGGGGGATCCTTGTAGAGAACCTGAAGCTCAGGGAGTCTTTATAGACAAGTCGAACCTCGGAGAGTCTTTATGGAATAGTTGGAGCTCTGAAAGTTTTTCTAGACCAGCAGAAGTTCAGAAGCCTTAATAGACCAGCTGTGACTACAGGAGTTCTTATAGAGTATAAGCTGAGTGAGATTTAAAGAGGTACTGAGCTCTGGAAGTCTTTTATTGCCAGCTGGGACGCAGGTAGTTCTTATACACTAACTGCAGCTCTTGGGTTCTCAAAAAGTTGGGCCATAGAAAGCAAGCCTTCATAGACGAGCAGGATCTCTGGGAGTCTTTGTAGGCGAGCTGGAGCGCAGGGAGACTTCTATAAGGAACTGATGCTCAGGGGTCTTTATAGAATGTTAGGGAGGTTTATATACACGATCTGAACTTTAGGAGTCCAAATAGACGAGCTAAAGGGCCAGTGAAGCTATATACACGAAATTTAGGCCCAGTGAGTCTATATAGACGATCTGAAGGGCCAGTTAGTCTATATAGTCGTAAGGAAAGAGCAGTGGGTCCAGTGAGTCTATATAAAGAAGCTTAAGGCTCAGTGAATCTATATTGACGAGCTGGAGGGACAGTGAGTTTATAGAGATGAGCCGAAGGGCCAGTGAGACTGTATAGATGAGCTAAAGGGCCAATGAATCTATATAGACGAGCTGAAGGGTAGGTGGTTCTACATAGACAAACTGAAGGGCCTGTGAGCCAATATAGATGAGTTGAAGGGCCAGTGAGTCTATATAGAATAGTTAGAGTTCCGGTGAGCTTATAAAAAATAGGTGAAGAGCCAGTGAGTCTATATACGAGCGGAAGGACCTGTGAGTATATATTGACGAAACGAAGGACCCGTGGGTCTATACAGATCAGCTGAAGGGCCAGTTAGTCTATATAGATGAACTGATGGCCTAGTGAGTCTATATATACGAGCTGAAGGGTAGGTGGTTCTATATAGACAAACTGAAGGGCCTATGAGTCAATATAGATGAGCTGAAGGGCCAGTGAGTCTATATAGAATAGTTAAAGTTCCGGTGAGCTTATAAAAAATAGGTGAAGGCGCAGTGAGTCTATATACGAACGGAAGGACCTGTGAGTATATATTGAAGGCTGAAGGGCCAGTTAGTCTATATAGATGAACTGATGGCCTAGTGAGTCTATATACACGAGTTGAAGGGCCAGTGAATCTATAGAGATGAGCTAAAGGTGCCAGTTGGTCTATATAGACAATATAAAGTGCCAGTGAGTATATACATAGGAGCTAGGGATCTATGGAAATACAAAACCATTTACGCCATACAAACAATCAGAGGGGAAATTTAGCCTCCAAAGATTTTATTTTAATATCTTTCGGAAATACCTACTTACAGCCTACCTACCTACAGCATTGTACCACTGTTCCAGCGGCAGGAGCAATTACATTTGTTTTCCAAACAATGTTGACTCGGCTATCGAATCATCATCATCGCCATTGTAAGTGGAATTTATGACCTATACATTTTCATGTTACCGGGTTTTTGTCTTCTTATTTCTTTTGTTGTTGTTGTTGTTGCTAAGATCCCTGATGAAGGGGGAGACTTTTACTATCCCACATCAATACTCATTGATTGCATTCAATGCTGTTGGACACTCAGAACCATAGTTGTTGTTGTTCCCTCTATGCATAGAGCCTCATGGTGTTTGAGTGTTCGTCTTGTCGTTTTGTTGTCTGTTTGTCTTTCCGTCCGTCTGAATGGTAATGACAGCTTAGAATGTTCTCAGCTCATAAACAATGTTAAAAACGGCTTATTTAAATTGAAAAAGAAGAGAGGCTTAAAAACAAAATCAGAATTTATGTTAATTTGTGTGTGTGTGTGTGTCTCTGTGTGCGAGTGTTTGTAGTTTTGTTTCATTTAGACAATACCACAATGATCCGATGAAAATTTCTCTGTGGT
Source organism: Musca vetustissima (assembly GCF_032173495.1). Taxonomy (NCBI): domain Eukaryota; kingdom Metazoa; phylum Arthropoda; class Insecta; order Diptera; family Muscidae; genus Musca; species Musca vetustissima. Next base: position 80,019 of record NW_026886971.1, read on the forward strand.
GTTTGGGGAGAGGAGGGGTTTTTTGTTGATCATAATTTGTGTTAGTATGGGATTTTTGTGGGGTAAATTATAATTATCGAGAAAAAATATGACATTAATTTACATTAATACCATGCTGAGTGCGGGAGATTTACTGGCTTACTTTTAATTGGTTTGTTATTTCGTATAATTTATCTAATATTCTGTGTTAGTGTAACGATATGAAATATTTATCCGAGACCCAATTTTTAGTATACCAACTATAACGGCCATATTTCAACTAGTTGGGTAGATATCTCCATTATAAAATACAATCCAAGTGCATGGATCAATGAAGGTTCGTTTCTGGCCTTCAAAGGCATTCGTTGTTCTGAAAGAATAGAAAACACATTTATAAGCAATATAGGTATATTTTTCGATATAAATCCCATTTAAAGGTCCGGACCTATTTTCTGTATTTTCATAGTTCGAAGCTCAGGGAGTTTTTAATGAGCAACTGATGCTTAGAGAGGCTTTGTAGACGATCCGAAGAAGCTAAAGGGCCAGTGAGTCTACATTGACGAGCGGAAGGCTCAGTGAGTCTATATAGACGAGCTGAAGGCTCAGTGAGTCTATATAGACGAGCTGAAGGCTCAGTGAGTCTATATAGACGAGCTGAAGGCTCAGTGAGTCTATATAGACGAGCTGAAGGCTCAGTGAGTCTATATAGACGAGCTGAAGGCTCAGTGAGTCTATATAGACGAGCTGAAGGCTCAGTGAGTCTATATAGACGAGCTGAAGGCTCAGTGAGTCTATATAGACGAGCTGAAGGCTCAGTGAGTCTATATAGACGAGCTGAAGGCTCAGTGAGTCTATATAGACGAGCTGAAGGCTCAGTGAGTCTATATAGACGAGCTGAAGGCTCAGTGAGTCTATATAGACGAGCTGAAGGCTCAGTGAGTCTATATAGACGAGCTGAAGGCTCAGTGAGTCTATATAGACGAGCTGAAGGCTCAGTGAGTCTATATAGACGAGCTGAAGGCTCAGTGAGTCTATATAGACGAGCTGAAGGCTCAGTGAGTCTATATAGACGAGCTGAAGGCTCAGTGAGTCTATATAGACGAGCTGAAGGCTCAGTGAGTCTATATAGACGAGCTGAAGGCTCAGTGAGTCTATATAGACGAGCTGAAGGCTCAGTGAGTCTATATAGACGAGCTGAAGGCTCAGTGAGTCTATATAGACGAGCTGAAGGCTCAGTGAGTCTATATAGACGAGCTGAAGGCTCAGTGAGTCTATATAGACGAGCTGAAGGCTCAGTGAGTCTATATAGACGAGCTGAAGGCTCAGTGAGACTATATAGACGAGCTGAAGGCTCAGTGAGTCTATATAGACGAGCTGAAGGCTCAGTGAGTCTATATAGACGAGCTGAAGGCTCAGTGAGTCTATATAGACGAGCTGAAGGCTCAGTGAGTCTATATAGACGAGCTGAAGGCTCAGTGAGTCTATATAGACGAGCTGAAGGCTCATTGAGTCTATATAGACGAGCTGATGGCTCAGTGAGTCTATATAGACGAGCTAAAGGCTCAGTGAGTCTATATAGACAAGCTGAAGGCTCAGAGAGTCTATATAGGCGAGCTGAAGGCTCAGTGAGTCTATATAGACGAGCTGAAGGCTCAGTGAGTCTATATAGACGAGCTGAAGGCTCAGTGAGTCTATATAGACGAGCTGAAGGCTCAGTGAGTCTCTATAGACGAGCTGAAGGCTCAGTGAGTCTCTATAGACGAGCTGAAGGCTCAGTGAGTCTCTATAGACGAGCTGAAGGCTCAGTGAGTCTCTATAGACGAGCTGAAGGCTCAGTGAGTCTCTATAGACGAGCTGAAGGCTCAGTGAGTCTATATAGACGAGCTGAAGGGCCAGTGAGTCTATATAGACGAGCTGAAGGGCCAGTGAGTCTATATAGACGAGCTGAAGGGCCAGTGAGTCTATATAGAAGAGCTGAAGGGCCAGTGAGTCTATATAGACGAGCTGAAGGGCCAGTAAGTCTATATAGACAAGCTGAAGGCTCAGTGAGTCTATATAGACGAGCTGAAGGCTCAGTGAGTCTATATAGACAAACTGAAGAGTAAGTGAGTCTATATATAGACGAGCTGAAGACTCAGTGAGCCTGTATAGATGACCTGAAGGTTCAGTGAGTCTATATAGACGAGCTGAAGGGCCAGTGAGTCTATATAGACGACCTGAAGGTTCAGTGAGTCTATATAGACGAGCTGAAGGGCCAGTGAGTCTATATAGACGAGCTGAGGGGCCAGTGAGTCTATATAGACGAGCTGAAGGACCAGTGAGTCGATATAGACGAGCTGAAGGACCAGTGAGTCGATATAGACGAGCTGAAGTATTTTGACATTTCGTCCATATGGCGGTCTGCCGCTTTTTTGTATTTTTGTTGGCCTTGACGCATTTTCCGATGTAATTGTGACTTGTAATTTGTCATTTCTCATAGGGTAAAATACCTCCTTCTAGAAAAATATCACTGTAGGTCTATTTTGATGGATGGTCACTAGACTAGACTATATATTTCCTCGCTTTGTCAGATGTTACAAAACTTAAATGTTGAAAATGTTCCATGAAGGTCCATGTTTTAACATCGGCTCTATATACTTGGCCTGCCTCAAGGTCGCTCAGGGGTATAAAATATTCGACATCATCTAACAATAATGTGAACACAACAGTCATAAAAAATAGTTTTTTGAATCCAAAATTTACACTGTGAATGTTCCGAAAGTCTTTCTAAAATAGTTAATGGATCGGGAAGAATTTATGAAGTCCAACGGGTTTTTCTTGAAGGCTAAAAAGTCTTTATAGACATGCTGAATCCCAGAGAGATCTTATAAACTATCTGAAAGTAAGAAAATCTCAGATTTTGCCTTCAAAATGTGAAATTTACCTACATACTGAAAAAACTTTTTGGTGCATGGAATCAAATAATCAATGTCGCAATTCTTATTAGTGCGTCTGCGT
>NW_026886972.1:0-8442 GCF_032173495.1 Musca vetustissima
TGAGGTCATAAATGCAATTAATCGGCTCAAGAGCAATAAAACAGCAAGAGCCGATGGGTTACCAGCCGAAATATTCAATACAGGTATCGAGATGCTGGTCAGGAGCATATACCAGCTGACTAGTACAATTTGGCTAGAGGAATGCATGCCCAATGATTGGAACCTCAGCATCCTGAGTCCCGTGCACATAGACGATATGTGCCAACTACAGAGGAATTAGCCTTCTTCCCATCGCATATAAAGTCTTATCCAGTGTGCTGTGCTGTGTGAACGATTGAAGCCAATGGTTACTGACATTATTGGACCATACCAATGTGGCATCAGACCTGGCAAATCCACAATTGACCAGATTTTCACTCTGCGCCAAATCCTGAAAAAGACCCATGAAAAACACATCGACACATACCACATATACGTCGACAATAAAGCCGCATTCGACAGCCCTATCTGTTCAGTGGTTTTTTAAGCCATGTCTACGTTCGGCATTCCTGCGAAATTAATACGGCTATGCAGGATAACTTTAAGTGGGACAAGGTCAGCAGTTAAAGTCGGGAAGGACCTATCGGAGCCCTTCAATACCGAACGAGGATTCAGGGTGACAAGGTGGCAGTGTGTCATGTGATCTTTTGAACATCCATATAATGTCGTGTGATCTTTTTAACATCGATATTATGCGCCGAACATTGCGAGCGGTAACAGCCACCTTTGAACAAATTGAGAAGGAGTCTGCCAAAATGGGTGCGACCGTAATGGTAATTTCCTAGGTCTATCGAAGGCGTCAATATACCCTACACAACTATGTTGTCAGGGTATTATAGCTTTGTGCAGCCCCAAGAGTTTATAACGTCGCGAAATATTGATCCTAGACCCACCTTTAAGTATACCGATCGTCATATCTCGACTAGCTGAGTCGATCTAGACATGTGTGTCCGTCCGTCCGTCTGTCCATTATAATTTGTAAACACGATACAGGCCACAGTTATGGACCAATCTTCACGAAATTTTGCATGTAGGATGGGTTCTGCCCAATGAAGACACCTATTGTTTTTGGTAAAGATCGGTTACTATTTAGGGGATGAAATGGACCAAAAACTTTATTTCTGTCTGATTTTCTGGTCGCTCCAGAGGCCGCAATTATGACCTAAACATCGCGAATTTTTGCATGGAGTAGGGGATCGGGGCAAGGAATAAGCATGCCTGTTTTGATAAAGATCGGTCAATATTTAGCGGGTCAAATGGACCCTGACTTTTGTGTGAAAATTGCAAAATTTGTATTCTATAGCGTATATATTTACCCCTGAAGGACATAGAACCGAGAAGTTGGTAATATATGCAAGAGGAGTGGTCGACTTTTAAATTGATACCAATTTTATTGTCGTATGTAATCGGGCGTGGGAGTTACACTTAAGTATTTACGTGATTACGTATTCAAATATTATTTAGTAACCATTACCACACTAGAGGGCGGTAATAGGTCATGAGGATCCAGGTATGGTCAAGGACAACGCCTATAATTTTCGGTGATGATCAGATAATAATTTTGGGATGAACTGGACCGAAAACTTTTGCAAGAGGTTTTAAATATCGCGAAATATTTCCAAAGCTCAGAATATAGAAGAACAGGAAGTTAGATTTTCGTGGAAGTTGTGTAGGTATAATATGGTCGGCCCCGTCCGACTATACTGCTCCGCTCACTGGTTTTCTTTTAGAAAATATTTTACTATGTTTATCAAAGGCGTGGATTTGTTAAAAAAAACATATATTTAAAAAAATATTTTGCAACGTCTATCGAAGGTGTGGATTTTTGGTTTAAAAATATTTCTCAATGCCAACCTAAGACGTGAATTTTCAAAGCCTTTCTAGGATTTTTTAAAAATAATTTTTTTGGCCTATCTAAGACGTGGATTTTTTAGCAAAATATTTTTCAAGGTCTATCTGTAACGTGGAGTTTTTTGCAGAATATTTTTCATGTGGAGTGGAGTTTTTAAAAAGATCTATTGAATTAAAAAAAAATATTTGTTAATACATTGATTAAAATATATATATATATATATATATATATATATTTTTCAAGGATTATCTAAGGTTTGGATTTTTCAAAGAATATTTTGGAGTGACCAAAGTGACACCATTTATTTTTGTATTTAATATTCTATTATCACTTTTTTCTTTACAAAATCTTATCAAAATATTTGACAACTATTATTCCCAAAACTAACTATTCCCAAATATAATGCCTGAAACAACATTCGAAGTTATGCAAATTGAATCAAAATATTTAGACAAGCTACTATGCAATTCAAAAAATTTGAATTTAAAATCATTCATATTTTTATTACTTGGGCGTGTTGTTGTTAGCCTCACTTGGCTGACGTGCCATTGCTATTGGAGTAGCTAGACAGTTACTGCTGTCATTGTTCTCCTCTATTCACCAAAAAATTATTCATTTCATTCATGAAAATAAACTGCGACGGTAGGTGGATACGTGGTTCTTGTTTTGTAAGCGCAAAATTTATGTTTTTGTTGCCTAGCAGAGAGACAGCCAGCCACTCATATTAAAAATAATATTATGCTGTAAAAATGTGTATGTAGGTGTGTTTGTGTTTGGAATCAGTTGTTAGTAGAACTGTATACTCGTTATAAATATTTTTCTACATTCGTTTAGACGATCTCTACATAAATACATATATAAATAAATATAAGTGAATACCATAAAATATATTTTATGGCAGACAATTTCAATGTATTTACTGCTTGAATACACGTATATATACGTACATGCTATTTATACAGTAAATATATACGGCATATGTGAATGAATGAAAACGCCGAATGTTATGATCATTATTATTATAATGGCATCATTATTTTGGATTTACTTGTACGGGCTTATTTTTCATAGTTGACAGTAAAATGAAGGCATTAAATGGGGGAAAAGCTTAATATGCTGGTTACTTTATTGATCCGACATGGGGGAGGGAGAGGCAAAGTTGAAGATTTTTTAATAATATGTTTTCAAGGATAATAATATTGATCCGAGAGGGGGGAGACAAACAAAATCGCTGAGTCTTCAAGAAAAATTTGAAAGGGATATTTGTTAAGGACTATCCATGACACGGACTATCCAGCACGTGGGTTTTCTAAGCATAATTTTTTCAAGGGTCAACACAAGGCATACATTTTTTAAATGATCAACACAAGGTTTGGATTTTTATATTTGTTTAATGACCAAAATAAAGGGTGGATTTTAAACAACATTTTTCTGTGACCAAGGCGTGGATTTTTGAGGGATATGATTTAAAGGATCACCAAGAAGATGAATACTTTAATGAACATGTTTCCAAGGATCAATACAGGCATGGATTTTTAAAGTTTTTTTAAGGACTGCCAAGTGGGTGGATATGAAGTTGAATATTTTTTCAAGGAGCAATACAGGGCGTGGACTTTTAAAGAATATTTTTTTCAAGAATCTCCAAGTGGTTGGATATGTTTATGAATAAATTTTCAATGAGCAATACAACGGCGTGTATCGTTATAAGGGGTCTTCCCTGAAACATGGACGTATTTTGACTATTTATTATTATCTTCAAAAAAGCTCGCCTGATAATTCTTAAAAACCGACGTAACAGTTTTAGAATTTTTCTTTATCCAGTTTTAGAATTTCGCTCCGTGAAGGCTGGCATGAATGTTAAATGGATGGTGGTGATGACCCCATTCAAACTGCCCGCTGGTTCTTTAAACCCAAGAATAATCCCTCGATGGTATTTTCTGGTTGAATTTGATTGATGTCACCGAAAAGCAAAGCGCCACCTATACTGTGAGGGTTAAGGGTTGGGAAAATGAAATTGTGTCATCGTGCAAGTTGTTTGTCTATTTGACGGGCAAGGAAGAGTTAATTGCGCCCGTCTTTACCAAAGGCATTAAAGGTAGGTGGTTCATATTTTTTAGATTTAAGAAATCTTAATGGTGGTTTCTCGTTTGTTGTTGTAGTTTCAATAGATAGAAAAGTTGCTACTGATATGTAAAACGCAGCGTATAGGGCAACCCTGCAGACAGTTACAACACGTAATGCGATAGAGTATTATCGGGAGAAAAGGAGGGAGGAGAAACGTATTTTCAAAAAAAAAAAAAAAAGAAGAAAGAAACGCAAAAAGTGAGAGGGAGCAAATTGAGATGTACATGGGTCAGAATGCAGTCCAGAAATTTTACCAACAAGTAAAACACCAAACCGAAGGCTTCGTTGTAGGGTCATCCTCTTGTAGATATGAAGATGGAAGAGCTTCTGGTATGAAATGGTGGCGGTATATATTGTATATTGTATACCACCTATCAAGATGAGGTAAGAATATCCATCAAGCCGAACTATTCAAGGCTGGTAAGGAGCATGCTCTAGCTGATTAGGCTAGAGGAATCCATTCCCAATGTTTAAAACCTCGGCATCATGTGTCCCGTGCACAATGTCCATATCAATGCGGCTTCAGGCCTGTCAAATCCACCATAGACCAGATTTTTACACAGCGCCAACGCCTGGAAAAGACCCAGGAAAAATACATAGACACATTCCACCTATTCGTCGACTACAAAACAGCATTCTACAGCCGAATCCGCTCAGAGGTGCTTAAAGCCATGTCTGCGTTTGACATCCCTGCAAAAAGCAATGCATACACAATTAATATGACTATGCAGGATTAATTTAATTGGAACATGATCAGTAGATAAAGTCGGAAAGGACCTCTCGGAGCCTTTCAATACCAAACGACGATTCAGACAAGGTGACAGTTTGTCGTGTGACCTGTTTAACATACTGCTGCAAAAGGTCATATGAGAGGCAAAGGTGAGCAGAAATAACACTCTCTGCATCAAACAACACGTGTTGATCGCCTATGCCGATGACATCGACATAATGATTCGAACATTGCGAGCGGTAACAGCCACTTTTTAACAAATTGAAGAAGAGTCTGCCATAGTGGATCTGGAAGTAAATGGCTAGAAGACCAAGCTGATGGTATCAACACGCAAAGCGTCCAGTAGCACAGTTGGTTCAAGTCTACTGGATGTTTTGCGTGTTGATAGCATCAGCTTGGATCTTAAGCATATGGAACTTGAAAACTACAGCTTCGAGGTAGTCAAAGATATACCTTGGTACCACCATAAATAAAACTAATGACATCAGTTTTTAAATTCCGAGGAGAATAGAGTTGGCCAACAGATGCTACTATGGTTTAAGTAAGCTATTTCGAAACAAGGTCACTTCTCGCTAGACCAAACTCACACTCTGCAAGACGCTGATACTACCAGTGCTGTTGTATGGATCTGCTGTTGTATTCTACTTGCACATGCAGATGAGGCCGGTCTCGGAGTGTTTGAGAGAAAAATTATTCGGAAGATCTATGGGCCGATCTGCGTCGATGGTGAATATAGCCGTCGAATGAACCAAGAGTGGTACCATCTATTCTCCGACATAGTCCGCCATAAATAAAACGTATGACATCAGTTTTGGAGGAGAATAGTGTTGGCCAACAGATCCTACTATGGTCTATATGAGCAATTTAGAAACATGTCCACATCTCGTTAGACCAAACTCACACTCTACAAGACGCTGATACTACCCGTGCTTTTGTATGGATCTGAAGCATGGGTACTTGCGCAAGCAGATGAGGCCACTTTCGGAGTGTTTGAGAGAAAATTTTCCGGAAGATCTATGGGCCGATCTGGGTCGATGATGAATATCGGCGTCGAATGAACCAAAAGTGGTACCATCTATTCTCCGACATAGTCAGACGACCTGCAGCGACTACATGGTTGTGAGAATGGATGAAGATGTCCAAGCTCAAAATGCATATAAAAACGAACCAGCTGATGGTTCACGCAGAAGGGGAAGGCCACGAATTAGATGGAAAGATCAAGTGTAAGACTACACTGCCGAATATGAACTACACAAAAGGCCGACGTGCCTGAAAATCTTTTTATACCCTTCACCACACTGTGGTACAGGGTATTATGTCTTTGTGCATATGTTTGTAACAGGCAAAAGGAAACGAGATAGACACATGGTTCTGTCCGTTCGTCCGTCCGTCCATGTATTTTTGTGAACAAAATACAGGTCGCATTTATGATCCGAATTGGATGAAATTTGGCATACGTCACTTATTTGGCCCAAGGACGAACCCTATTGAAATTGGGAAAAATCGGTTCAGATTCATATATAGCTCCCATATATATTTTTTCCGATTTTATGAAAATGGTGCACCAAAGTCCCTATATATCTCTCGATTTCACGAAAATTGGCACAGCGTAATGAATTAGGTATAAAATGATATGTATTAAGTTTCCTGAAAATCGGTTCAGATTTAGATATAGCTCCCATATATATTTTCGTCCGATTTAATGTAAATCCTACTTCAAAGTAAATATATAACTTTCGATCGGCACGAACTTTGGCATAGCGTAATGAATTAGGTCTAGAATGATGTGTGTTAAGTATCCGGAAAATCGGTTCAGATTTAGATATAGCTCCCATATATATTTTCGTCCGATTTAATGTAAATGCTACTCCAAAGTCAATATATAACTTTCGATTGGCACGAAATTTGGCACAGCGTACTGAACATAGTCTAGAATGAGGTGTGTTAAGTTTCGTGAAAATCGGTTCAGATTTAGATAGAGCTCCCATATATATTATCGTCCGATTTAATGTAAATACTACTCCAAAGTCAATATATAACTTTCGATCGGTACGAAATTTGGCATAGCGTGATGAATTAGGTCTAGAATGATATGTGTTAAGTTTCCTGAAAATCGGTTCAGATTTAGATATAGTTCCCATATATATTATCGTCCGATTTAATGTAAATTTCTTTCGATTTGCACGAAATTTGGCACAGCGTAATAAATTAGGCCTGGAATGATGTGTGTTAAGATTCGTGAAAATCGGTTCAGATTTAGCTATTGCTCCCATATATATTTTCGTTCGATTTAAGATAAATGTGGTGCCAAAGTCCCTTAATATCATTCGGTTTGCACGAAATTAGGTGCAGCGTAATGAATTGCAGAGTGACATGTTTATGGATCCAATTTCATTTTACTGGTCCTTTAGAAATGCGACGTCTGTTAGGATTTATCTGTTAAATATACCCAAAGTGGTGTAGGGTATCATATAGTCAACTCCGTCCGACTTTACTACTTTCCTTACTGGTTTAAGCTCGGTTTATGAAACAACCATTCTGTCACAAGCAAGCTATGTAAGTAAGACTAGAAAATGTTCTTTTTATAACGGATAGTTTGGAGAAGTTTCGAAAGCATCAGTTGACCATAAAATGTATATCAATTACCCTATTAAATGATTAGATTAAAATTGTATATCGACTAAGCCATGTGTGTCTGTTGGTTTCAAGATGGAAATCGTAAAATTGATGACAGAACTTTGCTATTCCTCTGATTATCCTGAGTTCTAAGTGGGTAAAAACCTTCTTCGCCTTCTTTTAAAGGTTCCGACCGATTTTAGACAGTTTGAATGTGCACCTGTATGTAATGTATGTACTGTGATATGGGTGTTATACTAAATTATCTTCAGGGTTCAACAAATTCTGATATTGTTTAGAGGACGCAGAAATTCACAGTTTATTTGTAGTTGCCCTGTTCACTTGTTATACCCTACACAACTATGTTGTCAGGGTATTATAGCTTTGTGCAGCCCCAAGAGTTTGTAACGCCGCGAAATATTGGTCCTAGACCCACCTTTAAGTATACCGATCGTCATTTCTCGACTAGCTGAGTCGATCTAGACATGTGTGTCCGTCCGTCCGGCTGTCCATTATAATTCAATATAATGTAAATATTTAGCGGGTCAAATGGACCCTTTCTTTTGTGTAAAAAATTACAAAATTTGTATTCTAGAGTATATTTACTCCTGAAGGACATAGACCTGATAAATTGATAGTATATCCAAGAGGAATGGATGACCTTTAAATTGATACCAATTATATTGTCGTATGTATTCGGATGTGGGAGTTACACTTACATATTTACAGGTTCTTAGGTATTCATATAATATTTAGTAACCCATTACCACACTAGAGGGCGGAAATATAGCGCTGATAGCTTTGAAATTTCCATGAGGTTCCAGTTATGGTCAAAGACAACGCCTATAATTTTCGATGATGATTAGATAATAATTTTGGGATGAAGTGGACCGAAAACTTAATTTTTTTTGTATTTTTTGAATCGATTTATAGGCTACAGTTATAAACCGAACACAACCATACAACACACGGTGAAGGCAATTTGGACAAGTAATTAGAAGGGCTGTACTGGATATTAGTAATATTAGGAATATATGTCAATGTAAGGAAGAGCTGCTGTTTATTTCTAATCGGGCAACAGGGTGAAACTATCAGGAAATATTGCCAGGCTCGGAATAAAAATCCGTAGAATGTTAGAGTT